>NW_027105190.1:1129252-1137932 GCF_000696795.3 Halyomorpha halys | reverse complement strand
TGAAATTTCTTAACACTTACATTTTGAAAAAAATATCTTCAATTTAAAAAAAAAAAAATACATAATCTACTCAAGACTTCTTTATTTAGATAACATGTTATTTGTCCTAGTTTAAAAATGAAATAATTTTTATTAATTTCAGAATCAGTAATTTAATATTTTTTATTATATATTATATAATAATTTAATAATCAGTAAGTCAGGCTTTCAAGAAATATTAGTGAGATACTCATCCATCTCCCCTCTATAACTGCTATTATCTTCAAGACAAAAAAAAGGAGAAATATCTGGGGTTGAAGAAGGCTTATTGCAGTCCTTTGGAGTCAAAGACTTGATATTTAATTATGATAGGATAGGACCTCCTCATTTTGCTCAAATGAACTATGCTACAGATAAGGAAAGGGGGCATTTGATGAACAAAAGAAATTCGGTGTGAAAATTAAGATAAAAGTTAAATACTGGCTTCTCTTCTATTTTACTTTAGGGGCATTAAAAAAAATGTAGAGGGTTTTAACGCCTTTTAAAAACTTAATAGAATATTTTACTAAAATGTGAATGATAGAATTGACATTTGTACGTTGATGATAATTTAAAGTTAGAATGGTATAATGATAAATAACTAGAATATTATATTACAAACACAAACAAAAGAAAATTGATTTTATTTATAAAAAAAATTGTATTATATAAAATAAAATGTAAAGACTGTGAAGAAAAATATTACTTCGGTGAAACTTCTCAAAATTTTAAAACAAGAATAAAATAAGATCAAAATAAAACTTGGAATCCTCAATATATCAAAGTATGAACTTTATCAAATTATTAAATAAAATATTATCACAAATTTAATTTACAATAAGGAAAGATAAACGAAAAGGAAAACAGTAAACTAAAAAAATATAAGAAGCAAAACACTGATACAAAACATTAAGCGGTGAACTAAGGATATGGGTAAAATAGGAAATAATAATACGGATATGGTGAGTGTATAATGATATATATTTAAAAAGATATGTTTAAATAAAATAAAAATGACATTAAAATCAAGATAGTAGCTGAAACAAAATAACAAATTACAGTTTTGATATAGCGACCAATATATGGGATGGAATACTATACAAAAGAGCTATGCAGAAAGTACAAGTTAACAAGCTTATAATCTTAAAAATCAAGATAGTAGCTGAAACAAAATAACAAATTACAGTTTTGATATAGCGACAAATATATGGGATGGAATACTATTCAAAAGAGCTATGCAGAAAGTACAAGTTAACAAGCTTGTAATCTTAAAAATCAAGATACAAAATAACAAATTACAGTTTTGATATAGCGACAAATATATGGGATGGAATACTATTCAAAAGAGCTATGCAGAAAGTACAAGTTAACAAGCTTATAATCTTAAAAATACGTGATTGATAGATTTATAAGATTTTAAAATGGATCATATAAATAATACTATCAATTAAAAATTAACTATAAAAATTCTGTTACAGAGTTAAGAAAATTTAAAAAAAAAATTATTATATTTTAAATATAATGTTTTATCTGGACATACGGAGTTGAGCTTTGGGGCTCCAGTAAACCATCAAATTCCTCCCGAATCCAATCCTTACAGTCCAAAATCCTTCGTAAAATCCTTAATACTCCTTACTTTGTCACAAATCAAGTCATGCATCAGGACCTCAATGTTCCATATGTTGCCGATTTGGCCAGAACCAGATACCATTCCTTCCATGATAAACTTCTCAACCACCCAAAGCCACTTGGTTTCTAACCTGGCTTCTCCTTCATTGCCTAATAATCCTCTTAAACGTCTGAAAAGAAGATGGCCTCGAGATCTTCTCCTCTAGAAATGTTATTGGAGTTCTATCAGTGGGTAGATTCTCCACATGTTTGTATCATGTCACTATGTCACCTACAGCAAATTTACTTGTTGTATATATTTGTATATAACAATAAATAAATTATTAACTAAAAAGCAAAATATATATATAATGTTTAGAAATGAAACAATGATTTAATAAACTTAGGCATAACAAACTGCTATTGTTTATTTATTAATTTTATAATGAATACTAATGTATGTAATTAGGACTAAATAATTATAATCTTAAGTTAGTACAATGTAGTTCACGTTGATTTAGTATATAGCTTAGTAATGGAAATTAGGAATATAGCTAATTTTTTTTATATACACACGTATTTAATTACATTAGAGGTTTTTTTATATTCTGGTGGAAAATAGAATATTCTAAACCTAAACATCACAGGAAAATTTAATAAATACGTTTGTTCAAGTATGAAGGATTATGGGCGATTCTCAGAGGGCAGTTGTCAATGGTACTTGAGGATACTTCACGTTCATATCCGTCACCAAACTATGTTGAGCAACATTTCTTCCTGATACCCATATTCAATTAATTATATTCCAATGTATTACTGTTGTTCTATCTGCCATGAGTAATGTAATTCTCATTATATTGGTAATACAAAGCAACATGTTTTTTTTTATATGTCAGGTTCGGTTAGTTTTTTTATGAACACACAGCTGCTTGGGTCTTTAGTGTCCTTCGTGCGTTTTAATTTTTTTTTTTTAATTGTGTTGAAATGTAGTTTTTTAAAATGAAAATTGATTTTGTTTTTGACGTGTTGTTATTTCTTTCAATTCCTAAAATTTGAGAGAAGCTACCATGCCGTAGGCTGTCTTTTAAAATCTTTCACTCGGCTCCCTATAGAATGTTTTTTGGTCTATTCAGATCTGAGTTGAAACCTTACAAAAATTACATCAATTAATTTTTTATTGTTAGAACAGAATATAGGAAATTTCTTACATTGTACAAAAAAAAACAACATATTTTGTGCCAACTAAAGATAGAAACATAAAAATTGGAATGACTTACAGGATTCTAAAATGTTATGACAGCTCTCAAGTTTCTAATATGACGTTAGAACCGATTCCACTCTTATCCTTGTCATCAAATTCGGCCATAAAATAAAAATAACAGGTGTCGTGGCTTGAAATAGTTTAAGTCTTTTAGTTTGCTATTTATTTATTTGTTTTTAGCTCATTAATATTAATCATGGATATCCTCTTAAAATTAATAATTGGGCAATAATACAGTATTAAATGGTTTTATAAAGTTCTTTTTATCATTGTTGTGGGTTCTTTTTAACCATAAAAATGGGTGCAAGTATTCCAACTAAAAATTTAATTGATAAATTTTGGATCAAAGGTTTGATTAATAGCTGTTTTAGTTAAGAGCAAACCTAAAAATATTCATAATTTATTTCATTCTTATTTTTGGAGTGGTGTTTTTGTTTAAAATTGGGACCTGAAAGTTGACCGTCTTTTGACCATTATATGTTTCTTTCCTTTATTGATTATTGAAAATAATTATAAACCCTCATAAGACATAGGAGTTTATAGAAAGTAAACTTGTTTTGTTATGCACTTTCATATAAGGGGTAACTTTAATTAAAGTTGATATCAAAAGTTGGAACAGTGGTAGAGGTTTCGCTCCAGCTAACCAAAGTGTTATGCGCAATTGTCTCTAACGCCAGTGCAACTTGATTCGTTGAAATGGCTGCCTGCGGAATGACTTCCCTCCTGGACACTCTCCAACTTTAGAAATGGCATTAGCAAAAGGGGAGAGGGTCTGAGTGAAACTTTGTTTTGGACCTGGAACTGCCCTCGATCTCGGTCCTATCTTCATTCAAAAACAAATATCTTATTCGCCAACTTTAGCCTCAATTTTATTTGTCTATTCCCAGCAATTTTTTAAAAATTAATTATAACTTCCATATTCCACATAATGTCATGCATGGATGGATTACCGTTGGATTGAGTACTGTATGAAGCATTCTTGAATCGCATTCTTAGTTTTAACTTAAGTGACAAAACTTTAATAATAATACTTAACAACTTAAAAAAAGTATTTTAAAAATAAGCAGTTTCACAACTCCGATGGTGGTCTACGAATCGAGGCAGTACCAATTGGGTTTTACAGATTTTGAGGTGGACATCAATTATCTGTCTAAACATTTGCACAGAATGCCTCTGAATTGCGTTTTATGAAGTTTCTTGAAAGAAAAGACTTCTAGGAGGTTTATTGCATTGACACCGACGGATTTGAAAGTAATGACCTCGAAGTTGGAGTGGAAAGGAAAAAAAAGGAAATATATGAAAAATGCATCTCTTTCCTCAAGGAAAAATTCTGCAAGACCTTCAGAAAGAGAGAGTTCACCGTGAGAGGCCTCTGGTTTGGATCTCAAGGAACAATACCAGATAGAACAAGGAGCTTCTTAGAAGGCCTAGGTGTTAGCATCGGGGATATTGCGATCTTAGCAGAAAATATTATTTTGGACTCCCTGGGGATCATATATCATCACCTGGTATTTCTTTGGTTTTATTTCACATCGCTGTCTAATGGTGAGTTTGTTTAGCGGGTCTAAGTCCCTAAGAAGGGGAGGATCTGAGATAGAGAGAATTCAGGAGAGTAAATTTCTTGATAAAATGAAACAAAAATTGTGAGATGGAAGGGGCAAGAAAGGGAAAGAAATAAAGGAATAAATTGAAATATTTGTATTTAGTGTGTAGAATTGATTGTAAAGGAAAACAGTGAGAAGAAAGAAAAAAAAATGTTTTCTTTCTACTTTATTATATCATGTTAAAATATGTAATTTATATATGTCCGATCACGGATTGATTAGTATGCTGTGTAATGTAGCAACCCAATGTATTTGGGCAGTATGAATGAATAAAGCATTTTTCACTTTTAGCATCCTTTCTCTACCAAATTATCCAATACCGCCATCCATCATACATCTCGGGCTTCTTAAATTTAAATTCTCCAAATATTCTCGCAGTACTTCTTTTCGGTACTCAGAATTGTATACAACGGTCCAGCGAACAGAAAAATTTGAAAGATCTTTCATTTTCAGATCCTCCTACATTTGGAATACCATTTCTTCTTTCATTCATCGCTCCAGTACCCCGCCCACATATAAATCCCGCCTGTCTGTTAACTATTTATCCATCCAAACCCAAAATAATTGAAATGAATGTTCTTATTTTCAACAAAAATTTGTAAATCAATAGAATATTATATCGACAGAGAACGCATTCAGTCAGAATGACACTAAAACCAAAGATGGAAGTTCGGATTGGTACGGTATGTGTAATACTGATGGATTACCGAGAAAAATTTAGAATCCTATTATTTAAAGTTTAGAGTGAAATAGATACTTAGAAAGTGAAGAGGGACTTCCATATCATTTGTTTAACTTTTTTTTTGCAGATAAACTATAATCCATATAAACCAGATGACCATAGTATTATCCTTTCTTTTAGCATACATCTTGATGCTAATTTTAGTACTATTATTTTAATACCCATTATTTCATAATTTGTATCTGTCAAATGCTTAAAGTTCGTTAAGCTCGTTAGGTTAATCCTTCATATGGGTGTTAACTTCAAAAACCTCTCCACCTATAAAGTTAAGCTAAGTCTGTTAGCGGAATTAGGGGATGGAAACTTGCATGTTGGTTTCACTAATTGATGTTTCCTTCCCAACTTCAAGAGTAGTAACCTTTGAATGTCATTGTTCATTGCAAAGCAGTTGAGTCTCTTTCAATCCTTATTGTTTATTGAGGTTTTATTTTATAATGTATTTTCTAATCTGTTTTTCGAAAATTTGTTTATTTTCATATTCTTATTCTACATCTTTTTTATCATAGAGCGATTTAACACATTCGTGTACCTAAATACGTTAAACCGTACAACTGGCACAGAAAATATCCATATGTTAAAATAAGTCTTGTCTTGAATCAAATTGGAAAAAGTTGAGTGACCTATAATATAATATATTGTTCAATAAAAACCAAATTCCAAATACAATTTTTTAGATGAATATTCTACTTTCCTTTTTTTAAATAAGTATATTAACATTAAGAAATCACACTGGATCATCGGGAATCCATTCTCTTCTCAGAGTGGAAAAGGAAGTTTAAAAGATTGGAGTTACCTCGTTATATTCAAAATAACACTTAAAATTTGAGTAACAGTCTTTTAATTTTTCTGTTACTATAAAAATTCTTATTTTAGGAAGCTTCCGAGGTTATAAATAAAAAATGGCAATTTTTTTCGCGCCAGTAATACAACCGTTAAATAAATGATAACTAAGCCGTCTAAGAGATCAGGAGGGATTCGTGAGTCTTGCCTTTTTCGATTTATTTATTAATTACGAATATATTGGAAGCCATATTAAATTTTTAACTCGAAATGATAATTTTTGTTCTTTACAATTAAATAAAACTATTAGTAACATGAATCTTTAATTCCAGCTACAAGATTTTTTGCTCAGATATCAAAAATAGTGTAAAATATCTTGTCATTTCTTCCGGACACAAATTTTCCTGTCATTTATACTCACATTAAAATAGCAGAAATTAAATTGATTTGTGTACAATTAAGTTCCTCATATTGAAAAGTTCAGTGGGGGGCAGGCTTGACGAAAACGCCCGATACCTCGCCTACGCAGCCAGCACAACAGAGAACCAATGACGGACAGGTGCGTTCCCCTACCCCATCAGACCCGACTGTCCTACTCAGAAACAGACACACGGACAAATTCGGACACTGCTCGTAATGTCACTCCCCCATAGGTTGAGAACATTAGTACCAGTATACAAGAACTGACAGAAAATACCTACAAACTATTAACCCATTCATTAAAGTTCTGTAAAAATACGCAGCTTGGCGATCCTCAATTACAATACAGATAGATTTCTACCCAAAATAATGAAATTTTAAGCTCTGATAGCACAGATTTAACTCGCCATAGTGATCCTCACCGGCAACGGGGTCTGCATATACGACCGCCAGCCTACGATGTGGACCTTTACAGTCCCGTAGACCCCTCCACACGATAAGTGAAGAAGAGGTCTACCAGTAGTAAGTACTTCACAGTGGCTATCAGAATTTAGAAGTCCTGTACAATAAGTGGAAGAATAAGTAGAAGAGAACCAGAGATCAGGAGGCAAAGTTGGTAGTAAACTCACTTACCACCCTAATCTGTAACCTCATGAAACAATGGTGGATAGCACTTTAGCCTGAGAAGTTATGCGCAAAAATGTTGGATCCAAGTTGGATTGGGCTTAGGCCGACGATGTAGCTCTCTACAGTAGTTCAATGAGTACAGAGACAGCTCTACAGCAAGCGGAAAAGGATTGTATGAAAATCTGCAAGAAACTGGTAGTCCTGAATATTACAGTTAATCATAAGAAGGTCAGCTTCTCATTTTCTCCATCCAGATGAACTCTCTCCTTAAAGTCTATAGCACGGTGCGGGAATAGACCGGCAGGCAGTGTAGTGTACCTGGGTGTTGCCCTTGACAGATACCTGACACTAGCTCGCCACTGATATAAAGAAAAACTGGTTAGAACCTAGGCTTACAGGCTTAATCACCTGCCGACATCTCCTTATCTTTCTTTCCGTTTCAAATTACTAATTAATAAAAGAATAATAATACCAGCTCTCCTCTACTACGGAGAACCTATGCTAGCTAACATACCACCCACAGCAGCGAGGAAACTCCAACAGTTTTAGAATAGTACCCTATCATTCAAACTCTTTCATAGCCTCCTGCTCTGTAATAACCAACTATGCCAGACATTAAAACCAACAGAACGCCCACAAAGGTGACAAACACATAAGCAGTCTCAGATTGGACTGAGGACTGCTTACTACTGACTGATAACATGACAACTAGTGAGACTGTCATCCCATCCATATCCGTCATATTTCCTTTCCTCAGTCTTTTCTTAAAGTGTATCAAATGAGATAAATTTCATCAATTCTCACTACCTCCACCCTATTATCGAACTACTCCACCCTATATCAATCTTCTATTTGAATTCGGAACGTGCTGGACAATAAACAAACCGAAAAAAAGTAGAAATTTGTAAAAACTGAATCGATGTTGCTTCCACTTCTATATAAGGTTCTTTGTTTTTGATTTTTAATTTATTTTTATTTTTTCACTGTTCAATGTTTTAATTCAAATTCCTTGTCACTTAAATTTTTCTACAGCGCTGGTTACAGATCTAATGTTTGTTTCACTTACTTTTAATTTTTTTATTTGCAATAATTAATCATCTCTCATTGCTAGTAATAATAAAAAAATGAATAAATGTTTGTTCTTATTGCTAATGTATTTTTTTTTCTTACAGGTGAGTTCGCTTCAATATCTAGTTGAATTTAGTTTGGTAAGTCAAATTAGAATTAGTATAAGTTTATAAAATTAAACTTAATTAATAAAGTAAATGACCTAACAATATCATGAGATGAATTGAGTGTTAGTTAAAAAAAAAAATTAAAAATTTCATGGAGCTCTTAAAAAAACTGAAAATGATTTATGGTATTTTCTTATTACGTGATCTTTCTCCTTTAATTTATATCAGTTTCAAATCCAAAATATGTTATTAATAATTAGTAAACCCAAAACTCATTGTCAAATTTGATTGGTTTTCAACACTATTCTCATAACCAAGTTGCCTAATAAAAGATACCACGCCAAATGTTGAGTAGAATAAGTAATCGGCATTTTTTTTTTGTTTATAATCTTTTTTCTTTCAGATTTCTATGTAACCGTAACACAAAGTTCTACATTAAAAAAAA
>NW_027105190.1:1115205-1129202 GCF_000696795.3 Halyomorpha halys | reverse complement strand
ATATCTTGATTATCTATTATGTTGAATGTTCGATGATTAATTAAAAAAATATTACAAAATCATTAAATTGGTAGTAGAATAAATAAATGTAAATCTAATACTCTAAATAGATAAAAATATCTATAATTCGACGTCTATTGTTACTATACATTTGCATATATTATGTGCAATAATGAAATAACTTGACCTTTTTGAGAATTCAGCCCTATTACACGATCCGGCCTGTGAATTATTAGGGATACCATAAATTGTTAAACATTTGGTGCTATTCAGGTTGTTTTCCCCTTAATTCAAAATTAATTAGATTCGTTTATACTTTCTACAATGTGTTTATTTAATTTAGCGTTGGAATGCATCGTTTAATTTGTGATCATTTAATTGAATAGCCATAATTAATTGAAGATGCATTAGCTATCAAATGGGATGTTATTTTATACGATGAATGCTGGTACAGCAAAACCAGTATTACGAGTTAGCTTTAACTCAGATACAATATAATATTATGCTAAGTAATACTAGCTTGTCAAACATTAGAGAAATACTAATTTGTAGAGCATATTTACAATGAAAAGTGGGAAGGATCCTTTGTAGAATAATGTGGTCGTGTTATCTTATCCTGTGTGACGAGAGAATGTCATGGTAATTAATAGCCATATGACTAATTATACAGTATTTAGTCTTGAAAGCTGGACTATATTAATAAGTTTTCACTCAACATAATTTAAAAAAAAAAATAAAACGAAAGAAGTTTATCACACTTAATTAAACAATGATGGGGAGCCCTCAACTCAGCGAGTGAAGTGCTGTTTCCTGGGCCTGATAGTTAAATAATTATCTGGCAGTGACCGATAATTATTTATACTGTTATTTTAGCCTTGAGTCTACCCTGTAGGTTCTAGCCTCTGAACTGCATTGGGGAAAGAACCTGATGGTTGATAGTGATCGTGAACTACTCCCCTCCTTGTACAACCGTTGTTCAAGAAACAATGCTTCTTCAAAAAATGAACCTCTGACCCTTCATTGGTTGTAGCTTTATTTTTTTTTTTTAGCAATATACTTTGGACGAACAGTTATTTAATTACATTTAGTAATTTATGACTCAATTTGACTAACAATTTTAAGTGTGTGAACATCAAGACTCATTTACACATGGGAAATAAATATTGACTCACCCAAATAGAAGTGGGACACACAACGTTCTGATCCAAATTCCTTTCTGAAATCCTTGCTCTTATGTGCTAGGCCGTCATCTCGTCAACAGTTTCTACTAAAAATAATTATTAAAAAAGTCCAAATATCTTTTTACGCGAAAGTAAAAAAGTAGATGATGGATTGTGGGTGATAAAACACGTATAGAGTTGAGATCGATACTAAGTTTGTCGAGTTGAGAAATCACGTTCCGAAGGAGTGCTGTGCCGGGGAAGTTGGCGAGATCCGCTGCATATAGAATTATGCCAAGCCCAAACTGCTTTAACTTTGCGAGTGTAAGGGCCTGGCCTGCGGGGGAATGTGTTGGGTTAGGACTACTTGGCAAATATATTTATATTTCTTTCTGTAATGAGTTTGGAATTTTTAAGGAAGGTAAAGAGTACCTAGAAGTTTAAGGCCCTCAGGAAAAGAAAATATCACCGAATTATTTAAACGCTATCTAGAATGTTGCTGAACTTCAGTAATGTTTAACTAATATCACTTTAATAAATCGAGCTATTTCATAAATATTGCTTTAAATTTAATTTGTAAATAAATTATTACAAAATAAAATTATGATACTTTTTTTTCGAATAGAAAATTACTCTAATTTTTGTTAAATGTATTGTTTATGTTTATTGTGTATCATACTAATGCAAAATGTAAATAAATATTTAAAATAATCTAATTACATGCCCAGTTAAAAATTAAGACATAGTATAAAACTATAGTTGTTTAACATGAATATCAGATAATTTCTTATCCTCGACAGTAGTTTGATGTATTACCTGATATCGTGAGAAACATTTTATTTAAACTTTAGAACTTTTTTTCTAAAAAAATAATAATGTCGTAAGACTGCTATGCATACTTCCCCTTGTTGCATTAAAAAAGAAGCTTTACATTAGCGGGCATGTAAGGTACTAGTACACTATACCACAAGACAAAATATTCGACAGTAACTTTTCACCTGTTTTTTCTTTTCAATAAAAAAAAAAATTGCAGAAATGTATTTGTTTGATATGTAAGTCAAAATTTAATAGTTAGTAGACCTATTCAAAAGAAGTAAAAATTAAAGGTATATATCGACATTTGATTGCAGTGTTAATCATTTTTGCTCTGCTTAAGCAGCTTTTTATTCATAACTCAAAATCTGATTTAAATAAAAAAGTATATTTTTCTCTTCTTCGTCACCGAATTTTTTTTATTAAAAAAAATTGTTTCCTTAGCAACGAAAATTCAAATTTCATGTTACAGACAAAGAATAAAATTTGGTTGCGTATAATTGTTAATTGTTCATTCCTTGGTAATATTTTAAATTATGATTATAATCGTTATATAAAACATTTTTTTAAATTATTCTAGCCTTTTTGAGTTTTTTTACATTTATCATCTACAATAGAGGATTTTTGGCGTGGCTCAGCAGTAAGGCGTGTGCTACTAACTCCAAGGATACAGGTTCGAATTTGGCTGTGACAGATAATTATTTATTCAGTAACTGTGAGTCAGCCACGAGGGTTTGTGAGCCCTCCGGGTTCTTCATAAGAGGTGTGGCAGAAAAGCAATGAGACTGGCAAATATTGCAAGCTCTGGTAACGCTTCGATGGTGTCCATGATAGTTCAGGTGAATCAGTACCCTGCCGTATCTCAGTGCGTGTTTCAATTGCTGTGAACTACGTGATTTTTTGGACTGCTATTATTGAAGTTGTGTGACACACAAAATGGAAAAGCGGAATTCGGAGCAACGTTGTGCCATTAAATTCAGTGTTAAGGTTGGAGGTTCGGCAAGTGCAACGTTTGAAAAGTTAAAACAGGCTTATGGAAAACATTCTTTATCCCAAGCTCAAGTTTTTCGCTGGCACAAATCATTTTTGGAAGGCAGACACGTCGAAGATGAACACTGTTCAGGCTTAAATGAGATAATCAAATCAATGTTAATTTGTTTCTCTGTTCAGCTCTGGCCTATCACAGCATAAAACTGAACCACGAATTCAATTTTGAAAACCCAAAAATAATAGACACAGCACAAAATACAAAAAGCAGAAGATTTCTAGAAGCTATATACATACCAAAAACATACAAAACACAGTAAACTATAAAACTGACACTAAACACTTAAATACACATTACGCCGACTTTATAAATAGACTTAAAATAAAAACATAAAAATCAGATGAAATAAACAGGTTTATGTAAAAAATCACTAAGTTAATATTGAATACAAAACAGGACTGGAAAAAACAGGGAGGTAGCCAAACAGCACACTGGACATGAGATAAGGTAGAGAAAGGGAGGTCCAAAGAGGTAGTAGAAAATATAAGTAATGGCTGTGGGCTAAGGAGAAGTGAAGATGCACATAATGGTTGACATGATTTCCCTTATGAAATCATGAGGTGAATATTATTGTATAAATTAAAATAAATAAGGATGAAGATTGGTGTTATGACAGTTTTATTATTGTTGTAGGTTTTAAAGTACATGAATATGGGACAGTGGTCCCGAAACGTTATGCAATGTTATGAATAATTAATAAATATTTCATTCAAAATGGAAGTCATTAACCTCAAAAAATTTTAAATGAGTTCATTTGTTTTTTTTAATAGAAGGAAAATTGTCCAAAATGAATTTGTTCCTTCAGGACAAATTGTTAACCAAGTTTTTTTTTTTTTTTGATGCTCCATCATGACAATGCCCCATCACACTACCTCTCCCCATAACAGAATTTTTGACCTCAAAAGGCTTTCCCGTGTTCTCCTGACCTCAGTCAATTTTTCATAAACTGAAAAATGTCCTCTAAGGGCGTAATTTCGGGACTTTAGAAAAAATCCAAAAGAGTGTAACGGACATGTTGAAGACTATACTGGTTGAAGACTTCCAACGCTGCTACCAATAGTGGGAACAAAGTCTCCATAGGTGTGTAGCCGCCCAAGGGAACTACTTTGAAGGGGATAAAATTGATTGATGTTTAAAAGAAAAAAGAAATTGGTAAATAAAAAATCTGTCTCATTACTTTTCTGGCACACCTCATAAAGCGGGTACCCTTAATTGACAAAATATCTGGTGGCCAAGCGTGATTCTGACTTAATCGCCGCCTTGCACAATTGTAGGTACTTCCTTACAAAGCACTGCACCTCTAACCATTTATTGGTTGTGGTTTTATAGATTTAATTTTTTTTTAAAACAGAGTAAACCTTTTTTACTGCACATAAATCTGGTCCTTACCCATAACTTCAATATTTATTTAATTGGAGAAGTCAGATTTGCTTAAATAAACTTCGTTAATAATGTCGGAATTACTTCATTTAATTTCGACCTTATTATAACGAGAGAAGCATACCGTACCCCGGAGGTAATTTTGAATCCACAAAGGAACCGATGCCTTTTCAATCCACAAAGGAAGCGCTAGGAGGCTAACTTCTTCACCGTTACAAAGAACAAAGTCCAAACAGCCTCATTAGCCATTAGAGTTTTTGTTTGTGTTGTTTCATTATTTGAGGGAGGAGGGTTCATGTTTCATACTTTTTTTTTTCTTTTTAGAGTTTCCTCTTCTGAACCATTACTTATTCATAATTCTTGCATAAATTGCGATGTCGTTTGCAGGATTTCTTTTAATTTGGAAAATTATTTATTCTGTTATAAAAAGGAGGTTTGTTCATTTCTTAATTCTTAAATCAAACTTGTTTGATAAAGTTGCCATATTTTATGAAAAATACATAAAAACTCGGTAGTAACAGAATCGGTAAATCTTTAAAATCGAAATTGGCCTATAAATTGTGGGTCTTAAGAATTCGACCACTAGTTCTATTATGTAAAATCTGTGCCGAGATGATGTATGCCTATTATCTGCACAATCAATATTTTTTTGTTTTTACAATGTTTCTTGTTATTGTATACATTAGGGTAAAAGTTATTAAGTTTTTGGCTCAATTCTGTTAAAGATTGTCGACTAATTGGAAAAAAATGTGAAATAGAAGAAGCATATTAGCTATAAAATTTTAAAACACTAAGACAAGATTGGAATCACAAATAACGATAAATCTGAAAATGGAACTATAACCAAGCTCTTGGCTGCTCAGAGAAAGAGTAACCCAACTTTGACGTCGGCCTTATGTTAAGAAAAAAATTAATTCTTGTGGAGATAAAAGTACTGTGAATGTAATCTACGAATTATAATAAGTTTTTATTCCCTAAAAATATTCAAATACATCAAATTTAACATCTACAGTCAAATTAGGGATCTACATGAATATTGTAATTTTTTATATATCCAAAATAATTAAAAATAGCAGCCCTAACTAACGGAATGACATCGCTTTATCACTTCAACGAGTTACTTTAATAGATTCATGTTACCAATAACTATCTTAGGCATTCTGACAGATTTGAAAAATAAACATCATGCCTGAGTGGCTTGTAGGGACTTGCAGTTAATTATTCAGATAAATAAAAAAAAATCGACGAGTTACGGCAGGATATCCGGAGATCGTTATAGAATGTTGATACCTGTTTTTTTCCTGGTAGATGCATCGACATTGTTACTGCTTAATGTTCTTTAGTAACAAAATTTTTAAAATTGTTTCATTCATTTATAAATTAATAAAGAAAGAACCATTCTTTATTTCGGAGCAATTACTGAACTTAGCCCCGTCAGTTTGGAGCAGATGTATGGGTTAATTGAACTGAATATAACCCCCTCTCACTTCCACCTCTCCAATTTCCAACGAATCCAATTTCATCTTATCTCGATATAGATTGCCAAGCTTGTTTCAAACAATAGATTTTTTTTAATTACTTCGCTCTTTTTAATCCACGATATTCATATATTTTTTTATGAAAAGGGGATTGAACATTCAATATCCAATTATTTCCGGCCTTTAAGTCAGCTGTCAAATCTACTTCGTCGTGCAATATCTTATAGAGTACATAAAGTTCAGTGTAAATTTAACTATTCTATATGTGTTAACTGTTAAAGCATCAGTTTATTTTAACATTTTTTTAACAATTTAGCATTATTACAAATTTTTTGTCAAGTTTTGGGTTTAAACATTCATAATAGAGGCCCTCGTGCCAAAGGCTTGTACAACGTTCAGAAACACACTCCTGTTCGATATAATTTCTGTTCTACTGTGGATATGAAGTTCATTACTGTGTATAGTTGAGTAATATATCTTAAACACAAATTGATAACTTGGTATTGTATGATTGTCAATATATCAGCAAGTCTTCTAAAAAAAAGGGTTTTCAAAGATTTGTAACCAGACAGAAAGTCTGCTGGGTCGCTATGATAAGTGTTTTTTTATATTGTTTGTATTTTCATTGTAGTCGGAATTTAGCTGTAATCAAGTCATGTCATATTTATTTAGGCAAATTTTTTTTCAACGTGGGTAGGAGTGGAGAAAGGTGGAGGTTATGTAAGTTGTTATAGTTTTTTCAATGTGTTGAGTAGATCCATATCTTGTTCGGTATTTGAGAATTCTGTGTATGGAGTAAAAACAGATGAAGGGTTTGAGCGACGAACTCGGATTGTTCTCCGTCAGTCACACCTTAGAAACCTCTTCTTTTCAAGGAGGAGGTAATATTTCTCGATGCTCGGTAATGTTTTTTAAATAACTTCCCTCTGTTGTGAGGTTGCTAATGTAGTTATCATAAAGCGTTCTACGTTAAATTTAACGAGGGTAAGTCAATATTTATCCGCAATTTAGTTATATTTTTGTTTATGTTGGTAGCATGTCGTTTTGCATTGAAGATGCATGCTTTGTTTACTTTTTATTAAGTCTATGCAAGTTTCAAGCTGCTAGGTTAGTTTCGTTATCGCTGTTGTGATGCTAATCATGGCACGTATTTGCACCAAAGAAGAGAAACGTTCAGTGATGTGTGGTTTTTTGTGGTCCAATGGCGTAGCAGGGGGCCGAAATTCGGTACTGTGCGGGGACAGTGTTTTGCCACAACGGAGTGTCTAAGAATGGATTGAAAAATTCAAATATCGCACAATATGAAGGAACCGGACAATCGTTTATCGCCACAAATTAAGAAAACATTGAGCGTTCGCAAGAAATGGTCCTCTTAGACAGACGAGTAACTATTGACGAAGTGGCACATTGGCACTAATGGGCTGTAGATTTACCTCGGACGAAGCAATAAAAGAAGCGGTACATTCCTTGCTCGCAGCTCAACAGAAAACATTCTTTTATGAGGGCATCATGAAGCTTGTACAACGATGGCCCAAGTGCCTTGAAAAGTAAGGGGACTATGTAAGTTTCCTATTTGATTATAATACTATTTTTTAACTATATTGCGGATAATAATTGACTTGTAAATTCTATCTCTTCACTTCGTTCTGATCAAGTCTGTTTTATATATATAAATTGCTAGATGATAATAGTTGTAGGTCCATAATACTGATGAGAATCATGGTGCTTCTTGTGTATTCCTCTACTGCCTCATATTATTACCAGCCCATACTTTGTGGTGAAGTCCCGTACGTCCGAAAATTTGGTATGTGTGTCTGAACACACATACCAAATCTGAATTTAATGTCCTTGATGTAAACAAAAATGTTGATAGGAGCTTTGTTTTGGTTCTGGTCCGGCTCTAAAATCCACCTTACAATTTGTCTGGCAGAAATCACAAAGACTAATTCTTAATACTATAACATCATTTATATGCCTTTAAAACTCCACTTTCTTACTTATCCTCGTCCTTGTAAAGTCCAAATGAAATTGATTTTTTGCTGATGTACTAACTTCTCCTAATTTAACACTTAGGTACTTGAAATTATAATTTATGAAATAATACGTTCATCTAGTGAATATGGGCCCCACTACTATGGCTCCAGTAATTGGGTCAGGTAGGGCAGTTTAGATATTGCCAAGATATTGTTAAGGGGCCTGGGGTAATTTGAGAAGGGGTTGCGTTAATCCCCTAGGGCCGTACTACCCCCTGGGCTGGGGATAGGGTCTGTTCTAGTCAGCCCTGCCCCGGTCGTGCAATCTGCTTAGTCAAACAGACTTCAGACGTTGTGCTGAAAATTACCTTTGTTCTGAGATAGCCAACTGTTTAGGTTAGGCCATGCAAAAAAAAAAAAAAAAACTCGATAAGAAAATAAATGTAAGGTTAAACGCAAGTTCTAACTTTTCAGGGTTACAGCTTAAAAGGTGGTTGTTAACAGATATCTTATTATTTCGAGTCGCGACATTCCTGCAACACATCTGATTTATTCACACATAGGCTGTCCTTTTTAGAGAAGAATCGCGTAAGCGGGCACGAAGATAATATGGTCGCTGACGATTAAAAAATTGAACTTCAAGAACGTAGTTGGATGATCGCATTAAACGTAAAATTTCCAGTTAGGATTCGCAGCTACATTATGTTAATGTTTTTTTGAGTTAGTAACTATTAGCGACCTCGTCGTGGTGACAATGAGTTCTTCCAAGAGGGATGTTTCGAGGATTTTTATGAAACAAGACAATTAAATCTGAAACCTTTCTGTACATAAATATTCAATAGAAACATATTTGCGAATTTCTCTCTCATGTGATTATACATTTCAACCAAGTTTCTCATTATCTTCGTTATGCATAAAAGACATAACTGAATGTGTAATGTAGTGTTATAAAAATACAAAATGATTAATTAACTTAAATCGACATTAAAAGTTAGCTGCTATCTCATATTTACAATTATATTCCATACGAACTCTGGAGCAGTACGCGCATCGCAGACCTTCCTATTATTTTATGATAAAATATCATATTTTAGGATATCTGGGAGTGAAAATAATAAATATCAACTTTATTCCTGCCAATAAAACAACAGTTTAACGAAGTCGTTTGAACATGTACGCTATCGAAACAGATCGGGCGTTTTCGGCTTTTTCCTATTTTTCTCCTTTAATTATTTATCAATTTTTTCCATATTTTGCGTTTATACTTTATTTAGTACTGCTAACTGTGAGAACTGGGTTTTAAATCAAAAAGCAAAATTAAATAAGTAGGTTTTTGAATAAATCCGTATTTAAGCACCGTTGGACTATTTCAGTGAGGATAAGACCTGTATGATATTAAAAACAAGCAATTGCGAACTACTTGCAATCCCGATTTGTCAATTTTAATGAAAAAATTTGCTATACCATTCCAGGCATATAGATGCCCTAAATATTTCATCTTCATAGGACTGTATTTTTGAGCTAGGCTGGTTACTGATATACACATGCACATACCGTTTTGTAGGACTTTATTTTGAACTCAAGATACCTCAAAAAGTGCGTTTGGAATTTTTTACGATCAGAATACTTCCGTTACTATTTATCAAGTTGAAGTTATAAATTTCGCTAAAATTTATATACACGCCAATTTAAAACGTTATATCTAGCACAAAACTGCTATCAGTTTTAGCCTATCGAAGTTGGTTCGTTAAAATTTTTAATTCCTCATTAGACAACTTGAGTAGTATAAGGAATGTTTATCGTAATCAGCGATATATTTTTAGTTATAACAAATGTGTAGATTGTTCAAATTTGATTGGTTCCTTTACTCTAGTTGTAAAACCCTCTTTCCCTGTGCTGATGTAAAATTGAGTACTCCAGTTACTATAAGTAATAAACCTTAGTTAACTAAGGAGGATGCATTTACAGTAAGTTATTAACCGTAGCTAATTGTTATCAGTCCTCGTTTAGGAAGGGGCTAAGTTAGTTGGTAACGACGGGAGTCTTAACTATAAATAATGGAATCGTAAGTAGAAGGCTATAATTAACACAGATCGGCTCGGACTAAATGGGTTCCGTGCCCTATCTACCATCGTAAAAGCAAAGGAAACCAACTCCTTTTCCTCATCTTCTCTCTCTCTCTCTTGTATTTGCGAATAGAAAGATATCAACCCCCTTAAATGGGACTTTAATAGCAGTCTATTTTATTTAATTTATTATATTGTAATCAGGAATATTTACTGGCCAAACATTTACATAATTACTGTTTATTTGAAATATTTAATGTAAAACATCCTAATGCCTAATTCAATGTTTAATAATATCTCTTTATTACTTATATTTTTCTTAAACAGGGCAAACCGTGGGGATCCATAAATAAGTCTTTCCTATCAAAATTTCTCAATATTCTAATTGACACAAAAAAAATTAAATCCTTTGAGATAAACTTGCATAGCGTGGACATATGAAATTCATTAATAGTGAAATTAATTTTTTTAAGTTTAAAGGAAATTATTTCTTCAATTTGAATTTATTTTTTATTTTATTTATTTGTTGATATTTACAACTGTATAAAAAAATACAACCAGTAAATTTGATCATAATGACATAGTGATATGATACAGGATGTAGAGAAACTACCCAGTAGTAGAACTCTAAAAACAGTTTACAATATAAGACACGAGGCCATCTTCTTTTCAGGCGCCTCGGAGGATTGCCAGGAATGGAAGAGGAAGCAAGGTTAGAAACGAGTGGGTTTGGGTGGTTAGGGAGTTTATTATGGAAGGAATAATATCGGGTTCGGGCTAGATCGGTTACATAAGGAACATTTAGGTCTTTATGGATGGTTTTATTAGTAACAAAATAAGGAGCATTGAGGATTTTACGAAGGATTTTGGATTGTAAAGATTGGATACGAGAGGAATTCGAAGGTTTAGTGGAACCCCAAAGCTCAACTCCGTATGTCCAGATGGGCCTTATTATTGTCATGTAGATCAGTCTTTTGTAATGAGTTGAAAGTTTAGACCGTTTGTCTAGTAAGTGCTGTAATAGTCTGAATCTGCGTGCAGTTTCCTGTATTTTCAGTCTTGTGTGAGGATTCCAGGTTAGTCGTTTGTCAAAATGTAGTCCAAGATAACGAATCTGTTCTACAGGGGTAAGAGCCACATTATTAAAGTATACTGTAGGGCAATCGGCAGGTTTACGACGAAGAGTAAATGTGATTTGTTGGGATTTATTTTTATCCTCCAATTTCGACACCATTCTTCGAGGATTGTGATATGGGACTGGAGAGTTTGGGATGCAATCAAAGGGTTATTACTAACTGTGAGCACACATGTGTCATCAGCATACGTGGTAAGGATAGTGTTAGGAGTTGTTGGTATGTCAGCTGTATAGGTGGTGTAGAGGATGGGACCGAGAATACTACCTTGAGGAACACCAGCGGATTGAAAATAGAGGGATGAATAGGAACCATTGTGGTTTACTTGGAATAATCTATTAGTCAGAAAGGAACGGATATGTAGAAAATATGTAGGAGGTAAGAATTTACGGAGTTTGTACCAGACTCGATCATAAGCCTGCTCTATATCGAAAAAGACTCCCGCGCAGTACATTCCGCGCTCCAAAGAAGACGAGACAACGTCCACCACACGATGACATTGCTGGATAGTGGAGTGGGATGTTCGGAATCCAAACTGGTGATCTGGGATTATATGATTGGAATCTAGGATGGGGTATAGGCGTTTCAAAATGAGTTTTTCGAGGATTTTTCCCATGATCGGTAATAGAGAGATGGGACGGTAAGAGGATGGGTGTTCTGGCGGCTTTTGGGGTTTGAATTTATAAACAGTTAAAAGTCGGCACGATAACAGCCATCTTGAAACACGGCTAAAACTTACCTTAATAGTTTGAGCCTTATGAGTATATACTAGAAGGTGCAAATGAAATTTTTGTTCCTGAGGATGATGTGTTGGCCGAAACGTAGAACTTAATTTTTTTATAAATTAAAATTAATGAGATAGTTTTACCTTTTTATTTCATGTTATTTTTATCGATTTAGATGGCGTATTTTGTTTTAGTTTTATTGACATTTTCGGGTTGGTAAATTAAAATGAATGTTTGTGTTGGGAGTAAGAAGGTGTATATGCAGTAAAACGAGGTATATATTATATTCCATATTTTCCCACTACTAGCAATCGTACATCTTCCATTTCTGGTACGTTCTGATTGTACCTTTCTATTTGGCTCTCTCCAATGAAGGAATTTCCTGTATATAAATGATTTATACGGCATCAAATTACATTTTTAAATTACTCCTAGAAGATGATGGGTCACAAGCCATTAGCTCACGTATCGGTGGAAAAGATCACAAAATGTCAATTAGGATATATTCCCACCCATTCTCGGACTTTGTGGAAGATTGATACTTCAGGAGGTGGATCTCGAATTAGCCAATGAGTAGGCAGGGATCGTAAGGCGACACCCCCTTACGACCAAGTGGGAGAGAGAAGGATTAGGACTCGGAAAGAGGAAGAAGGATGGATTTCAACCTGAGGAAGTCTGTATAAAGAGCAGAGGAAAATAGGCTCTGGAACTCCATGGCTAAGATGTCAACACCACACGGCGTTCAACATCCATTCCGCTATTCATAGATATATCAAGTAATTATTTATAACGTATTAATATGTACTAAATATAAATAAATACTTTTATATTACTATACCATCATATTACCCAATACCACCCCTTATTATATCATATATATTTTTATGGTAACAATATTTTATAAATATGAAGATATATAATTGATAAAGAGTTAAATACACACAAGCCATTTGAAAAGGTAATCCAATAATAATACGATAGTTTTATAGGAATTAAGTAATTTAAATTAATATAAATATATTTAGATAATAACCTTCAGTAATTATCCCGACATCCAAATTCTCAACAGGTATATACTTAGCATTCTCAAGATTTGATTTATTTGTTTTTACCAGCGGTGAATCGCTACCTGAAGCTCGGGTCTTTTGTCGTTGTTCTCACTTAAACCTGCTCCACGCCGAAATCGTGTGATGATGACAAATGATTGTACCCTATGGTCACACCTGAGTAGAAGGGAGAAAATTGATGAATATCATTCAATATGAGGCCTTGATATTATTTTGCCCTCCTCATGATTTTTCTGGAATGTCGAAAGATGATTTTGAAACACTACTATATGCTCAATTGGAGTGACCACTCTTATACAAATGAAGAAATTTATCTGGAATTTTTTGATAGATTCTTATTTATTAACGCACTTATACCATAACGTATATTATTTCGTTCATCTGTACCGCTCTGCCATTTCTCCAAATTTGTAATATATAACAAATAATACCGTAGTGTTACTACTGCCTTCTGACTGAACTTTATCAGTGAATCAGCCTTTAGTAGAATTTTCCATTTTTGAGACTACAAATAAATGTTCAGATCTTGTTAAAAAATAATTTTCATCGTACATTCTATATTTATATCCGAAAAAGTATATTACTAAATAAACGATTTAGCTTCTTCATAATTTATTTATAATATGCTCACTGTATAAAGTCATATTTTTATTTATAAATTTCTTTCCCCTTATGTGAACTAGTGTATGTGGGGATCCAATAAAGCCTTATTCAGCCTTTAAAAGGGACCAAATGATATACGGGAAATTGATCGGTGATACCCTAAGGAAGCATA
The DNA here is from genome assembly GCF_000696795.3 of Halyomorpha halys. Lineage (NCBI taxonomy): Eukaryota > Metazoa > Arthropoda > Insecta > Hemiptera > Pentatomidae > Halyomorpha > Halyomorpha halys. Next base: position 1,115,584 of record NW_027105190.1, on the reverse strand, counting down.
TGCTAATAGGGCTGCCCCTTAGTAAACAGTCCTGCCTCAGTCCCCCACATCATGCATTCAGGACGTCGACTCAAACTGTCAGTCTGAATGGCCACTTTCAACTCATTAATAGTGATATTGGTCATCAATATTGTTTAATGTACCACCCTAAAACCTGTGTTCTATTCTTTATATCTTTTATATATGTATATAAGTTAAGCTCCGTCACAAGCAGAACTTAAAAAAAAAAAAAAAGGGAAACAGAACCGTAAAATGACTCACACAAGTTCAGCTTAAAGACTACTTTATTTCTCCTTTTGATCCTCTAAATATATATCTGTACAGTGTTTACATAGGTCAGTAGGTATTAGGGGAGATAACAGGTACCCTTGTACCTTAA
>NW_027105190.1:1106012-1113724 GCF_000696795.3 Halyomorpha halys | reverse complement strand
TAAATTTATAGAAAAAAAGAAAGGATTTAGCAAATTAATCTATTTTTTAAAGGGTGAAATAATTTCGAGTAAGTAAATTTTAACGATTAACAATTATTTTGTGTACTTGGTTACTCCTACAACGCTGAATTAAGGGACCTACACCCGGTAAATATAATTCAAACTATAGCATTGGGGCGTGTAAGATGGGCATGTATAGTTGTAGGGCTTAGTAACGAGCGGATCCCTAAAATGTTAATAAATACTGAACCAACGGGTAAACGTCCGAGGGGTAGCCCGAAACGTAGTAGGATTGTGTTAAAACTGATTTAGTGGAATTGGGTTTAGAGGGGCATCACTGGAAGGATGTATGCACAGAGCGTTTGGTGGTATCGGCATCGAACCTTCGGGTTCGTTAGACCTTTATTATTTATTTATATTATTTATTGCTTGGTTACTCCTAAAAAAAAATTACATACTATAAGAAATAATTATTGTGGAAAACCTCGGTTGTGGCACATGTTATGAAAAAGTTGGGTACTTCTGTTCTAACACATTATTCCTTCCTTCATGTTAAAAACTAATTTAAATTCAAAATAACCATTTAGCCTGTTGTATTGTATAATGTCAAAGAAGTTTTAATTGTTCAGCTAAATTGAATATTCCAATTACCCATTGGAATCCAATATCCAGAGGACGTAAAGAAAGTGTTGTTTGCTGGAGCGTTGTCATGGAGATGAGGTAATTATTTCAGACAAATTAACGGTGGAAATAATACGAAGCTGAGAAAATAAATTCCACCTGGTTTCGTTTTAACTTTTCTACATGAAATTCTAATTAACAATTCACCTTTCTATGGTAATTACTGGAGCTGAAGCTGAGGTGTTTTAAGGGCTCCTAAATTAATCTAATCTTAGCAGTTTCATTAAACTATTTCACTCCGCTAATCCTGAATCACGCATATTTTCCCTTCCTCTCTGTTTAGCAGCATTCTTGACTTAATATTGTACCAGGATATAATTAATTAATTAAATAACATTCCTTAGGCACTGAATCATCTTTATCAATAAGATTCTGTATTGCTCAGAGATGTATCATATTATCAACAGTACTGATTTATTTTTTAATGCAAAAAAAATGCTGATTAGCGCCAAGCTGACTGGTAAATGTCAGAGGGGTAGACCGAAACGTACGTGAGAAGGTAAAATTTGGGCCAGTGGTAGCCAAATCTTTGCTCGGCACCGCAGGTCAACAAAAAAATTGTTTTATACTATATATTATTAATATTTCGACTCTTAAATTTTGATTCTGTACTTCGAATCATCATATATTTTTAATTAATGATTAGGATTTAAACTAATTTTTTATTATTATTACTATTATTCTAATACTACGTTCCTACAAGAACCCAGGCCTCCTTCACCACAACCAACCAATCTCCACTAACCTTTGCTCCCTCTATATTTGAACATTCAACCGCCTTGGAACTTCTTCCATAGCGCCCAGCCATCTTATCCGCGGGCATCCTCTTTATCAATTTTCCCATAGAGCATCTTTTTGGGTTTCCTTTAGTCGGGCATCCTAACTACAATTCTATCAGCTCCTTATTCATTCTTCTTCTCCAAATACTTTTTTAGGGACTCTTTCTCATATCATTCTCAATACCTTCCTCTCTCATGAAATGTGCATCCATCCCGCTTTTCCTGTCAAGGGCCTTACAAGCCATAGATTACTATTGGCTTTACGATAGTTTTGTAGATGACCACTTCCATTGTTTTAGAAAGAGCTCTAAACCTCAATACTCTTTGTAGTGAGAAATAACATCTATGGCCTGCTGCTATCCTGGCCTCTATTTCGCTCTCTGCTTTGTTGTCATCTGCAACCAGGCCTTTCAGGTACTTAAACTGGTTTACAAAACTGAAATTCGGGTCTCTAAAAGTTTATTTTCTATTAATTACAAAAATTTAGTTATTATAATAATTTAAATTTTAAATTAATGTTTATGTACTCACTTTCTTTCAAAGCAGTGTTAGAAAAGTTAGACAAAGTTCAAAATCAGGCCTTGGCGGTGTGAAATCGACTCCCATTACAGCTATGGAACTCCATGCAGGTCTTGAACCATTACAGGATAGGAGGGAGAAAACTGCTCTGTGTCTTTATGAAAAGCTTATGCGACGAGAGGAACACTGGTTGGATTATCGTAAAGCGAATGAACGACTGAGGTCCCATCGCACTTTTCTTTCAAAAGCCGAGGAAATGCTTCACCAGATAGACCTACCAACTGATGAAAGACAGAATATAAGCATCTCCTACATTCCAAAGCACGATTCCGCTGAAGTCTACGGGCGATTCAAACTGGCATGTGGTCGTGTCAAGAAAGATTGCCCTGAACCCGAGCTTAGAGCTGCTACACTAAAAACAATTTATGAGCTATACCCCATAGAGCAATGGCTACACATTTATACCGATGGGTATAGAGCTGGAGCAGGTGTATACTCAATTAACTTCCAGTTGTCTTTTCCTGTTGGAGCGGGATGTGATAATTATGATGCAGAAATGCAGGTATCTGCTTTGCGATGGAAGCCACTATTGAATGCAATGACAACACGGTAATCTTCAGCGACTCCCAAGCCGTAATACAAAAATTAACAACACCAGGTGCCGCAGAGTCACCCACGGAAGAAAAGTGCAGAAACATGGCTGCTCTCATGAAGAAAAGAGGAAGGGCTATAGCCCTGCAGTGGATACCAGGCCATGTTGGCATAGATGGTAATGAGCAAGCTGACAAGTTGGCTAAACTTGGTTGTGCAGAGAACCAGCCTGTTCTACCACTTTCCTACAGAACAGTGAAATCACTTATAAGCGCTTATTATAAGGACAGTACAAGTGCTAGACACAAAGTTCAAGCGGAAGGAAAGAAGTGGGAGAGCCTACTGGATAAGGACAAACGAATCCCCGGCAATCTTAGCAGAGCTGAGAGAGGGGCCTGTTTTCGGCTAGTGACAGGACATGATCTGCTCCAAAAACACCTCCATCGAACTGGCATCGTAGATTCCCCGAAATGTCCTCTATACAACATGGGGAACATGGATGGGGACCATCTTTTGGCGTGTGTTGGTCTGGAGGATGTTGAGCGAGATACGGACGAACTAAGAGGACGAATAAAATTGTATTAGGCTGCGAGAGGGAAAATGGCGTAATAGCCCACTTCCTGTGGCGTAGGGAAAAAAAAAAAAAAACTTTCTTTCGAACATACATCTTTGATGTGTTTCTTAACCCTTTCCATAACATAATAATTTACACTTCATTATATCATATGTAAACGTTATTGAATGGTATTGTAAATCGACTTTTATGGGAATGTTATCAATTATTCGGAGCTCACAACGTACGCTGCAGATTCCATTCCTATATCATGAATTCTAATTAGTTTTATTTTATTTTTTCGGTACATCCATGAAAAAGAAGGATTTTTTAAAATATTTATTCTAATTGATTAATGTAGTGGTTACGAAACACAACCGGGGTCCCGCAAAATAATTTAGAAATGGGTCATTCTACGTCAACTCAACACAATATTGAACCTTACCATTTTTGATTTTCTTCAATTTTACATAGGTATCCTAGTCTTTCATAGCTAACTGAATATAAGACATTTGAAACTGTATTTGTATCACATGACAATGTATGGGTTCTGCCATTTTTCTACTATCGAATCCACCAAAAAAAAGGTTTGGGGGGAAGGCAAATCAATAATCGATACAAGGTACATGTGAAAGTGCAAAATACCTTCTCCATTATACCATTATACCATTGTCCAATGAGGTAATTTTTTTTTTTAGGTATTTATACTTTTACAACGAAAAGTAATTAAAAAGACCTCTCCCTAAAATAATGCAAATGGTCATCTACAATACGATCGTAAGGTCAATGGTTATGTATGGGGTGAAACTTAGCCCTTGAAGAAGAAAAGCCCTTGCTGCCAGGGAGTTGCTCAACTCCTGGGAGAGAAAGGTATTGAGAATGATATGAGTAGGAGTCGCGGACACCCGAGAAGATGCTACATGGGAAACCGGATGGAAAACGACAGAGAGGACGTCTCCAAATCAAATGGCTGGACGAAGTGGAGGAGAATCTAAAATGGTTAAATATTCAAAGATGGAGGGAGAGAGCTAGAGATCGTGGAGATTGGTTAGCTGTGGTGAAGAAGGCCCGTGTTCTTGCAGGACCGTTGTGCCAGAATAATAATAATAAACTTTTGTACAATTCAGGAACAATTTTCATATTTTGTCTGTAAATATATCTTATTTATGTAAACTAAATTTGGTACATTTGTGTACGTATCTTTTTTTTAATGTTTTGTTGTAGACTCGAATTTTTATATAAACTGGTTGTCTCGGAAAGGGGAGTTAGAGAGGAACCATATCGTTTCGTTAAGATGTGTACTCTTTAATCATCGGAAGTTGTAAATCAGTGTAGTATACCGAGGATAGTTTGTTTACTAGCACTACACTATGTTTTAATAGACCTATAATTTCCTGTAGTTAGAGCCACAGGTGTAGCTCCAGATTTGAGCGGAATATGTCATTGGACGTACTATTGATTTGTACCGGATCATTTTTTTCTGTAAAGGTGGTTGTAGAGTATATATAATGACTGTATATATAAAATAAAGATAATAACATACATTTCTAATACTTTGAACACTGCCTATTCCACTGTATCATAAAACTCTTGTTTGTTCTGTTTGAATTATCCTAAGGACAGGGCTGAGGATGTTGCTGGAAGGAGGCGAGTTAAATAAAATATGAGGCCTCCGGATAAGAACTGCTCCTCGGAATACTGATAACTCAGATTTGTAATTCTTGAGGCATTAAGGACCGGCACGTGTCTGAGTTATCTCTTCATGATCTTTTGTAGCCTTACCTCAGTAGCCTCCATCAACTTGTTGGTATATCCTATAGTACCGGAGCTCGCTTGCGTTAAACTGGGCCCATAAAACTTGTTTTATAATTTGCAGACATTATTTTCAAAAATGGTTTCTACCACACTTAATGCGGAAATCCTCAAACTCTTTCTGAATAGTTGAATAATTTAATATTTGATCTTTTTCATTGTAACTTATTGATTCGGTTATGTAGTGTATCGTAAAAAAAATTTTTTTGTTCAAATATTCTCAATGATGAGATATAGAACTATATATGAGTCTACGAAATGTATTTTTGGCGGTTTCAAACCTGTTACTAAGCAGGTACTAAGTCTGAAAAATAACAATTTACGAAATTTTAGGTTTATGGTTTGATTTGATTTACGAATTAACTTATTTGATTTATGAAAATTTAGATTTTTTGTTCCAATGTTTCCTATTATTGATATATAGGGAGAAATACTTTCTTCAGCCATGCTGTCCAAATACATTGGGTTGCTGTAATACACAACATACCAATCAATCCATGATCGGATATGTATACACTACATATATTATGATGAGTAGATATTCACTTAACAAGACAATCATCATTTCAACTCAAACACCTTTTCTATTCACCAGGCCTGTCACTCAAACTCAAACTACTTACGTACATGGCAATACTAAGACCATCATTACTACAACCTCTACTGCATTTCCTATTACCAACAGCTCTTAACATTACCAAAAGCATACTACAGAAGATCGTTAGAGGAACATCACTAGAGAGACGTAACATGACGCACATCCACAACGAACTACAACTGGAAACTGTACAACAGCTCATCAAACGAAGACAATTAAATTATTTGACAACCTTCCCGCTTCTTTTAACTCTCTACTCCGCTCACTCTCCTCATCCCCCTTTCCTACGAGGTGGCAGGGCAGGAAGGGACCCAGAAACCCTATCAGCATTTCCCTTCTTTAAGTCCTTTTTTCTTACACCCCTTACCTCCTCTTTCATTTTCTTTCTTCTCTTCATTGCTTTTGCTTTATATTATTATTTTTATCTTACTTTATTTATTAATTATCTATCTGGTAAAAATCACCTCGCGTAGGCCTCTCACCTCCAGATATTATAGTTAGGGTTTCAACAGAACAAGCATCTTAATACAAAGATAAGTATCTCACAAAGACCTTCAAGTACCCACGATAGAAAAAGGTTTGAATTATGCTTATCCTTCACATAATGCATTTACTAATACCTGTCTATTTCAGTTTTAGAGGAATCAGAAAAAAAAAAATTACACGACAATCTATTTTTGGTATTTCTAAAATTGTTACTAAGCTGCTACTTAGATTTTTATAATACCGAATTACTAAATTTCCATTTTAGGGGGGGGGATACTCCCTAGGGGGGTTCAGCTGAAACTCCAAGCGAAAAGGTTATGGTATAGCAGCATTTCGTCGTCGAATAAAAACCATAACTTAATGATTCGTTAAGATAGTATGATCGTAAACCACCCGCTCCGGTTATTTCGTGGGCTCTAATAGCTGGTCTGAAGTGCAAGTACGTCTATAAGCAGAGGTAAAGGTACTCATTAGACGCAGAATTTAATACTCTTTTATTTATTGTAACAGTTTAGGAGTAATAGATGAAAAATTATTTATTTCGGTACTTTATGTTCGATGCTTAATTAGCTAATTACTATGAGTTATAGGGCCATCACAAACGCCTGGATATTACAAAAACTAGTTTTTAAAATTAATTGCTTATGTATGTTTTATGAGCTGGGTTATATCGGGGTCCTATTCTACAGTGCTAAAGTTTTATGCCGATGAAGTTTTAGTCTCTGAAATATGAAATTATTATTTTATATATACTGACATAAAAAAATTAAATATTATAAGGCGATTTTCAAAATAATTTAATAAATTTTTATAATAAATTAATATTCACAATTAGATCTTGTGAATGAAAAAGTATTCTTCCTTGTTTTAATTAAATTATTTTATATCATTAAAAAAAATCTGCAACGAATTCTCAAATTCATCCTACGAATACAACACTGTATTAATATATCACAATTTCTTTTTTCTTAAATTTACAACAATTACCTGATTAAGCATTTTTTTTTAAAAAAATAATAAAATTACATTTGATTTTCTCCTTATTAGTCCCGTAATGCCAAAAATAACATATCGTTGTCACTAATATAAAATTTTAATAATTAAAAAACCAACATATAAATGAGGAGATATGAAATACCTTCCTGTAACCAGGTTATCTTTATCATTGATAACAAATAGATTATAAAATGATTCAATACTCTCCTACCTCTGTTGAAGAAGGAATTTGTGAATATTGTGTACACAAATTTTAATGTTGTATAATAGTATTGGATTGTAGAATAAATTTAATACATTATTGTGTTGTAATATGTTTAAAAAAATATAGTTAATAGATTAGTCATCTTTTATGAAACAGAGGTAGGAGAGCATTGACTTAGTTTACAATTTATTTATTATGCAATGATAAAGATAACCTGATTTATAATATCTTGGTTTTTAATTTTTTAAATTTTATAGTAGTGACATCAATATGTTATTTTTGGCATTATAGGAATAATAAGGAGAAAACAAACTGTAATTTTAAAAGATGTTGAATCAGGTAATTATTTTGTATTTTTTAAAAAAGAAATTGTGATAGATTGATTAAGTGTTGTATGCATAGGATGAATTTGAGAATTGGTTGTAGATACTTGAGGATGGGGTGACAACCCAGAAACGTTGTCATTGTTTTTTAATGATATATATATATATA
>NW_027105190.1:1095909-1105932 GCF_000696795.3 Halyomorpha halys | reverse complement strand
TATAAAATAAAATAATTAAAACAAGGACACAAGATCTAATTATCAATGAAACTCTTCCAATAGAAGATATAACTTTAATTCATATTCATATTCTATTTTATAATACATTATCTTGTGGTGTTAATAATATCAGTATTTAATAATATTTCTAATATTTTGGTAGTATTAGAAGTTTTACAAAACGGGCGTTTTACCACACTGGAGAATCTCGTCACTTGTACCGGCCAAATATAATTCACGTTCGCGGTGTTTGAAATGAAGGTGTAAAGTAAGTTAAGGCAGATGGGATCTCTAAAAATGTAATCAATCCGGAACCGAGTTAGAAGGTGCCCGAGGGGTTGGGAGGGTGGTAAGATTGTGTCAAGTCAGGTCATGTCGCATTAGGTTAAGAATCTCACGAAGGAGGGAAAATGTATATCTTCAGGTGTATCAACACACTTCTTTTGTCAATCCTTTTTATTTATTATTAATTATTTCAATTTATTACCTAATAAATTTGTCAATTATTTATTTTATTTATTACCTAAAATAAAATACAATACACATTACGTTGCTGAAATAACAACTTGACATGGTTAATATAATCTTGTTGCTTTAAAGTCGATCTATATTAAATCAAACAATGTAATTCGAAAACATTGCTGACAAAATTAATTTTTTTTTTATTCTATTTGTACTATTTTCAGAGAGTTGAAAACGGGTATTCATAAAGTTTATATATATATATATATATATTCTACTACTAAATAGATTCTATTGGTTTGTCAATCTATTTTTCATTTTACAGAGCTATATTTAGAACTGTAATAACCTTTTAGTTTTAATATATTTGATTGAAAGAAAAACCATGTTACAAAGTGTGAAATTTACTATATTTTCTAACCAATTCATTAAGATCTCTCCGTGATAAAAAAAATTAAAGGAAAAAAATAGATAAATATAAACGTTTTCAAATAAAAAAAATCTTCTGTTCTAAAATTTAAAATGTTTATGAAAAAAAAAGTAAGAGTTACTTTATTCCTAGTCCTGTTGCAAATAGATATTAAAAATATATTACTTTGTTAAATTATTTAAAATATCAGAAGCAAACAGGTACCAACTTATTAGCGTAACGTATTATTTTAGAGTTTTTTGTACATTAAATTTATTCTATAATTTCTTCAGCTCACTAATAAAAATTATCTTGGAGTGGGGGTATCTAGTAAAATATACAGGAAACATTGATAAAAAGAGCCAAAAATATTTTTGATTAGTTGCCCTATCACAATAAATGACATTTTGAAGGCCATCAGTAAAAATAAAATTAACTTTAGAGGATGTCTAACTCTAGAGTTTTTTTTTAGTTTTTTCATTTCAGTTACATTTTAATATTGTTACATGCACCTGGTTAGCTTTTTTTTTTGTTTTTCGTTGTTTCATTATTTTCTTTAAGCTACTAATATTTATGAAAGGAATTTTATTATAGCGCTCTTACGAGCCCTTATCATTGCTTCTAATAACGCCAGAAGCCTGTGGTATTTTTATTAAATTCTCTTCTTGATAGGCCTAAGAACTTTATGGAAAAAAAAATTCAAAATCAATTTAGGATCTTATGTCAAGAAGATTAAAAAGAATCTTTTTTTTTTCATTTACAACTTATGTAGTATAATTTAAGTTTAATAAGATGATTTTTACAGATTTTTATCATAAAATATTGCACATATTTATTTTTACCTTAGTATTCGTGTCAAATGATAGTCCTTCTATTTTTTTTTTTAATTCTTATTTTAAAAAGAAACAGAACTTAGGGCTTCTGCGGAATTTATGTTCTAGGAATCAAATTTAAACAATCCAAACAATATATTAAACAATATTTAGAAAGTTCTACGCCCTCTATTGGACACTGTTCATATCCAGGAATTCAATCTAAAGTTTAACCAGAAAATCCAAGGATAGGCTTGAATGTAACTGGCTCAGAGACTCCATAAATCACATCACAAAAGTATTTTATTTTCAAAATCCGACACATCATGTAAAATGATTCTATTAAGGATAATCAAATCAACACAAAACCATTCGATGCCCGTAATCCTCTGTAGAAAATTCCACCTTAATTAATAAATATCTTTTTAATGAAATTAATTATTTTAACGTCAACATATGTATGAAAATTTGTTCGTAAATATTTATTTAATATACTTAAAATTATAATTTAATATAATAGGAATTACATTAGGTTTAGAACTCTTATCGCATCTGTTATAGCTTTAATAAATAATAGGTAATAAATTCAAAGTAGTAAAAGATTGGCACCTGCTCAGTCGTGAAGGTTAGGTATACCTTAAGCGCCTTGCTGTAGGTAGTCTCCGACCTGGTTCTCATTTTCTCCTTGGATTAATAAAGTTAATTATTTATTCGAATTATTGTTTTAGAACAAACTGATAATTAAGTAAACACTTTTCCAGTAAACAGTTTTCCTTAAATTTATTCCTTGAAAATGATTAAATTAGTGGTTTACTTAAGAAGCTATAAAAGAGGTGGGATTAAAAAGATATTAATTCTTTTCACAGTGTTGAAGTTCGGACCTGGCATTCAAAATAACTATCAATCTATTTCAAAAGAATTTTAATTGTACATTAATTTTTTTTTTGTATAAAAAATACATTTAACAGAAATTGTTATATTTTAAATGTTTTCTGGACAGTTTTCTTTTAATTTCTATCTGTCCAACTTTAGAATACATCTTTTATAATAACAGTTCAAAACTGTATGTATAAAAAATCTCTATTTTATTTTATAAAAAAAAAAGTCCGACATTAACAATTTCAGACATGTTAACATATATAGACTTTTGTCAATACAAAATTATATTTTGACTGCCGTAAATAAAATATAAATTATGGGTCAGAAACGTTTAATTATGTACCCAATATCAATTATTTATAAGACTAATAAATTCGTTGCTATATTTTTAGAATTAGAATCCAGTTAACCCAAAAACCTTTTTCATCTGTTTTAAAAACTTAAAATTTGACTACAATTTCCAAAGGAGTATTTGTTTTAACAAATTTTCCAAAATTTTTATTGAGTAATCAGTTTAAAAAAAAAAAATCATGTTCAACTTTTCCTTATAAAAATTATACAATAGCAATTATTTATCGTTTATTGAAAAAACTAATAATGATCTATAACCCTGTTTTGAACCCATACCTGTTTAAGTTTTGAATATTTGGTCTGGCGTAATTTCAAATATGTCCTGAAGCTTGTGACCTGTATAAAAATAAAATCCGCTCTACTATATTACAGTGCCTCCTCATATGCCTGAATGCCACATTCTCAAACCACCAGCACGATTAATACAAATTTGAAAGTAAACCGCAGGTACTTGGGATCAAAGTGGTAACTTCACCGGGCCGACTTCATACAGCAACTTATCCTGAATGGGATTCCTGAAAACATTTAGTTTCGCTCTTTATGGGTCGGCTTTATGATTAAATTCCTCACTGCTGCCCCAGATTGAAATAAATCTCCCCCTAATATTTCATTCCTTCGGATAATTGCTTTATTATATCATGGACCTTTTGTTTCAGGCAAATATAATTACTCGATGGTTCCTTGACCGTTAAGCAATATCTCGTATTTATTAAAAATAATTTTTCGAAAATCATTTAAATTATATATGAGACGTTCGAAACCTGAAAATCAAGCATAAAATTAATTTTTGCTGATAAAAATAATAGATTTTCATTACATCAGAAATGTAAGGATTCAGTTTCAAAACTTGGCTAAAGCAGATTGGGAAAAAAAACATCGCCACTAAGGGATATTGCTCAAAATCACAGCCGATGGGTTGATTCACTCTGGTTCCAAGTGTCCAAAAGTTAATGTTATCAATACAACTTAAAAATGTTTGTGTGACATATATACATTTAATATTGTATGTTTTTATTTTAAATTTAGACTCAAATCCTTACAGTCCAAAATCCTTCGTAAAATCCTTAATGCTCCTTACTTTGTCACAAATCAAGTCATTCATCAGGACCTCAATGTTCCATATGTTGCCGATTTGGCCAGAACCAGATACCGTTCCTCCTTCCTTCTCAACCACCCAAATCCACTTGTTTCTAACCTGGCTTCTCCTTCATTACCTAATAATCCTCCTAGGCGTCTGAAAAGAAGATGGCCTCGAGATCTTCTCCTCTAGAAATGTTATTGGAGTTCTATCAGTGGGTAGATTCTCCACATGTTTTTATCATGTCACTATGTAACCTATAGCAAATTTACTTGTTGTATATATGTGTATACAGTTCTAAATAACAATAAATAAATTATTAAAAAAAAAAAAAATTAGACAGTTCAAAATATATGTAGACTTCATAAGCGTTGTTATTATTCTTGTAAAAAGTTATTCCTAGGAAAACCTTTATTCTATTTCTTATCATATTTAATAGTCTAACATTTACTGTATATCAAAATTACATTCTTTTTTTTAAAGAAAACATCAGCCTTAACTTATTTAATATAATAGAAAAAAATAATAAAAACCTTATTCTTAACGATATTTTTTAATATCCTCATTAGTAATATCATTCAGCGTTAGTAATTTCAGAAGTAACAACTGGATTGCATTTATTGTTCATATTCATCTAGACATTAGGTAGTCAGGATTACGTAATTCTAGAAATCCGTGAATAATTAACTAAAAATAATAAATTTATAAATAAATAATAAATATCCATGAAAAAATTAATGTATAAATTTAGTTTTTAAGTGCTATAGATTACAATGTTTGTGTCAATAATATGATGCAGCAATAATTTTTTTAATCAATTCATCGTTTATGACCAATTATTATCTAACATTATATTTAAAAGAAATAGTAATTTTAAAAGTTTTATTTCTCGAAGTAGTTAGTCAATAGCTCTTTTTTTTTTTTTTTTTTTATATACCTATGCTATGCATGGCTAAACCAGTTCTATTTAACAAGATGAAAGCATCCTCTGGCATGAACTTTAAAAAAATATATATACATTCGAAAAAAATATATATATATTCCAGTACTTTAAACCCAGGTTTAAAAATATTTCTGAAAAAGGTAAAAAATAAAAAAAAAAATCTACCGACCGTTTCTATAACCGCAATCCGTTGGACGCCTGTGTATAGTAATAGCAGCATGTGAAAAAAAAAATTGTATTTTTCATTGAACTCTGTGTTGCAATCAAAGACAATTCCTATGTTTTAAATATTATGAACTTTTACCAGTGCCTCGATACTATTCCTATTAAAATCTTTAGGAGTTTTGTCATTTAAATAATTCTTACTTGTATTGTTAAGTGTTTTTGTTTATGATATTAGAATAATTAATAAAGTGTATAAAGCGACTGTATTAAAGGTATTTAACTTATAACTTTTTTTTTAATAATAATATTTTCATTGTTAAGTAATTATATAAACTTATTGAGAGCGGTGGAACTTTGGTAAGGCACGATGCTACTAACTCCAACCATGGTCCGAATCCAGCTGGGCAGAAAATTCTTTTCTGTTACACTGTTGCCGTGAGTCAACCATGTGGGTTCTGCAGCCCTCCTGGAGTCCACCCAGCCTCATAAATTGGATACTCTTAATTGGGTAAAAATCTAGCGGTCGAGCATGATTCTGACCAAATCACCTTGGACAACCGTTGGTCAAGTAAGAGTAGTTCCTTACCAAGTACTGCACACTTAACCTGAAGATTTCAATTTAATTTAATTATATAAATTTAGGCAATGATAAATAATTAAAAAATATAATACTAAAAAAGGAAGATACACTCTATAATTATTATTTTAATTTATCTGTAATTTATAAATGTTGTTAGTTTCTGTGTGTTTGATTGTTCACAAGTGCTGAAAAATAAGTTCAAAATTCTGTCGTTCATAAATTTTTGTTTCTTTTTTTGCGGAATGAATATTACTTTACATATTAGCTACACCAATAATGTCATGCATTGTTTGAACCTTATGAATGCCAACGAGTTAATTGAGTTGCTTTAGAGTTGGAATTGGAGATAAAAACAGTATTCTTCCAATGGTCGCCAATTTAGATTTTTGTTTAAAAATGAGAAAACAATAATTATAACAATTAACAATTACGTTACATTGTTGGTAATGAACGGGTGGTGTGAAAGCTCTAATTTCGCTAATTGCCTTAAAGAGGAAAGTGTGAACGACCTCAGCTATTGGTGATATCACCACTTAACTCTATAATTGTCTTCGTCTAATTTGGGCGTGGTTCAGCTCTCAATTCTTTATCCCTTGTATTTTATATATGAAATTTATTTTTCTTCCTTTTTTTATATCATTTATTTGTTTCACATACTCATTATAAAAGTGCGAAAAATTCATTAAAATAGCTATATAACATCGATTTAAATTTATTTCTTTTTATCCCACTTTAATTTTATTATTTAATAATTTGCGCTACGGTTCAACAAGTGCTTAGTCTACTCTAATAATCTTTGAAAATAATAAACGTTAATTAGCTATATATTTTAAGCTAGTATTTGTTCTACAAAAACTGTTTTTCTCATTGTAGGGCATGACTATGCAAACAATAAAGTTGCGAAACGTCGCCAAAACAAAGTTTTATCTTTGACTGAACCTCAAGACCCACCAATATATATATATATATATATATATATATACCTCCAACAGTCAAGTGTGTGTATATATATTGATAACCACGACACCAACTAAAAACTATTTCTTTTACATTGTTCTAGTAGTTATTCAATTAACTCAAAACTATTTATTTTTCATTGTTCTATGTTAATTTAATAACTACTCGTCCAGACTTGATAGCTGAGCGGATTGGGGCGAGGGTGCCTGAGTGCTTGGTTTATAGAAGGTTGTGGGTTCGATTCTCACCTGGGCTGGTCAATATTTATTTCGCGATGGCCCCGAGAAATGAACCTTGACATTCCTCCCACTCTGGGGCTGTATAGGTCCTCAATGGAGGACTTTAGAAAAAAAATCTCGTCCAGATTAAATTTTACCTTAGAATTCGAAATAGAAAACAAAATACCATTTTAAATGTCCTTTTAATTACGAAATCAGGTGGAGAAATAGATAGAAAATGGTGGTAAAAACGCATTTACTCTTGAAGATTTATAAACTGTACCAGCCAATGTCCAAAAAGATATAAAATCAACACCACTATAAACTTCAGAAAATAGAGCAGTATATCCTCCTAATCATAAATCAGTCTGCCAATTACTAAAGCATTATCAATGACACAACTTCAACCACAAGTAACGAAAAAAATACTTGACAATCCTTAAATATCAACACTTTCAGAGATGATTTCAAAAACAAAAACGATTACCCAATCACATACAAAACAAAGACAAAGACAAAATAGAGCTACAATCTAATATACTGTATTAAATTCCCTGTGAAGAGAACTGCGGGAAAACCTATTGTGGTAATTCAGAACAGTATTTTAAAAGAAAGATATATCAACACAAACTTAGTTGTACCTCTATTATAAACAACCCCACCAACTTGACCAAGCTGCTCCTACTACACATTTTAGACAAACAAGACATAAATTGAAATTTGATGCACCAAAAATCATACATACGGAAATAAACAACTTCAAGCGAAATTTAAAAGAAATTATTACTTTAGAAAAATATAATAATCGGGCCATCAACAAAAAAAAAGATATATAAAATTTTAATTCATATTACGCTAACCTAATAAATACATAAGACACAATTAACAACACTAAATATAATCAGACAAAATACAGAACAAAAATTACAGACAGAAGACCTGCTAAAAAGAACGGTTACGTGATGGAAAAACTAAAGCAAACTCACTACCTCCATTTCAAACCTATTCAGTTCTAGCACAAACTTCGAGTTAGTTGGATCACAACAATGTAGAACCCACTGTAATTATATAGACAACTTTAAGTAATGTTTTAATTGTAATAGTTATTAATCTTAAATTATGCTCAAACCCACTAGTTTCTAATCTTGCATCCTCTTCCATTCCTGAAAAGAAGATGGCCACGAGACCAGCTAATGTAAAATGTCATTAGAGTCCTACCAATGGGTAGTTTCTCTACACGCCTGTAACACTCCAATTTACCTTAGATAAGATTTACTAAATGTATTATAATGTACAGTTGTAAATAGCAATAAATAAATATTTAAAAAGAAAATATGCTATGAACTTGCAGTTGTATAATAATAAATTGAAGAAAATATTTGTTCTAAAAGATTTGTTATCATTGTAGGGCATGACTGTGGAAACAATGAAGTTGCAAAACGACGCTTAAATATATAGTTATTGACTGATCCTCAAGGTCACAAAAATATACAATATATTTCAGGATTTTTTTTGTTTATTAAAGTGGGCATTGCTGAATCGTAGGAATGGGGGGAGGCGACGGGCAATCAGGGGAGGGAAAGCCTTGGTCAAATGTTTGTAGAGCGCGGCTTGGCCAATAGATTGCGCCTTGAACGCTGTGCAAACACTGACTGACCGCCACGACGGCCCCTATATAAAGTCTTCCCTCACGTAGGTTTTTTTTTTTTTTTTTTTTAATTTAATCTATTTGTGTAAATAAGGGAATAGTAAATAAAATTGAAAAAGTACTCTCATCTAGTTTGTATAGGATAAATGTCATAGTTTCGATAAGAAATATAAGTAGAGACGTTTCTAATTTTTGGAATAAGTATATTTTTAATAAGAGAGAGAGTTCTTTGTTTTTCGATTTGACTTGCCTCATTGAATGCTTAGTGTGAAAAATTGATCCAATCTTTCGGTTGTGCCTTGAGTTGGCACGAACAATGTCTATTTGTGTATTCAAAATTTGATTTGTTTTGTGCTAAACTGGCTGTTTTGTTACGATAATCATTACTGTCCGACTCGTCCCAGGGTTTATTGAGAAGTATGTCTGTCTGTTTTATTATTGAATCATTGACCAAATATTTTCTTTGTTCTTTGTAGCTTATTTCTATTATATTAAAGAGAGCTTCTAACTAAATATTGTGGGTACTGTAAAACCCGCATTGATGTAAAGTTACATCGATAGTAAATTTTTGATTAAAGCTTTTATTAATTTTAACAATAACATAAACAATTAGAAGGTTATAAATATATATTTTGTTCATATAGCATTAGCAGGGAGAGTGAAGGTGATTCAAATCGTCTTTAGAATGGGGCTCCCCTCTGGTTTCGTGTTGAAGTTATTGTGCTTACTCTTTTTTTTTTTTATAGCCTCATAAAATTACAAAGAAAACATTGAAATCCTAACATCTTTAAAGGACTTAGTTCATAATTAAATTAAAGGAGACCACGGGATCAGATATTGGTCTAAGAGCTGATTGTTTTGTCGGATTCCTCCCTCGTTTTAAACCTCTTAAGTGATTAATTTAGTTCAGTCATTTCTCCTCGTTAAAATTAACTTCTGGATCTTAACTAGGTTGTCGTTTTCTTCTCTCAGTGGTTTCTTAAAACATAATTTTTTTTTTGCAGCATGGTAATCGTTTTAGTTATTCATTTATTTTATTTTTTTCCGATAATTTTGGACCTTTTATAATTGAATATACAAATATATTCAACCGACCAATATTTTAGTGGAATTTTATTTTAAAAACAATGTTGATAATTTTATCATGGATTTTGATTTCGCAACATTGACCGATGGCTCAGCGTTCCTATACATGTATATTACAAGGTTTCTATCAATTCTAACTTAATATTGATCTATAATATTGATCATACTGGGCTCTAGTTGTGGTTATTTACCAGACGACTATTATTTAATTTGTTTGCTATTCAAAATTACAATGCAGGACTACTCTGAATCTCTGAAAGAGAGGGTGGGAGGGAGAGAGGGAGGGGGAGGGGGAGAGGGAGAGAGAGAGGGAGAGAGAGAGAGAGAGAGCTGTTAGAAAGAACTGAACTGTTATATACGATATATATTTATATAGGGTGGTCTTGAGTTTGATCTTGTAAGGTTTGGAAGATGGTTGGGTTTTTTTTTTTTTTT
>NW_027105190.1:995763-1095859 GCF_000696795.3 Halyomorpha halys | reverse complement strand
TATAGGGTGGTCTTGAGTTTGATCTTGTAAGGTTTGGAAGATGGTTGGGTTTTTTTTTTTTTTTTTTTTTTTTTTTTTTTTTTTTTTTTTTTTTTATTATCTTTTGTAGTATCTTTGTTGAGTGTTTGGATCCACAAGGCCTTTCTGAATTGTTTTTTATATTCGTTGTAGAATGGTTGTTTTAAAGAACACGTTAGAGAGTGTACTCAAACACCCTAGAGCCAAGCTTTCGAGGTGCTGAAGAAGAGTCCTTCGTTCAGAGAGAAGTTGGGAGAGCAGTGACTATGATATATGGCCGGTAAGAGGAACTGAGCAAGGGGAAGTTGGCGACTGGAGGGCAGCTATAAATCATGGAACGCACGGCGGATGGTGAAGAAGTCAGTGCAGGAAGAGGTCCGTGCAGTTGTAACCGCTCCCTAATAACTGGTTCCTTACCAGTTCCTGCCGGCAAAAACTGTTCCAATTGTAGGTTCGGTGTCTCTAATGATAGGTTGTTATTTGGGTTTCGTGGGCGCAGTTGAATAAGCAGGGGAATTGTTTTCTTCGCACCGCGTGGATGCTAAAACTTTTAGTGTCCATCAAATGTATAGTATGTATCTGATGAGTTTCAGACCAATTATACAAATATGCTAACCTTTGAGAAGCTAAAAAAATAATAAGAATAAGATTCCTTTCTAAAAAAGAAAAATTAACGAGAGAATTAAAACTATTTCAATTGATTTAAAATTGTATTAACAACATATAAATATAAATATAATAAAAACCTAAAAATTACTTTTCTTTTACATCTAACTAATTGTACAGATATGGATAATGATTTCTATAGGTTTAATAATGTAATATCCCTGTCTGTTACCGAAACAAGTGATTTTGTATCGTGGTATAATGGTGCTTGTGTGATAACAGCACTGAAATGAAATATTACTATAATCATTAATAATTTAGTCACCATTGGTGTTTACTAATGCACACACCATGTGATCTTTTATTCTTGATAATGCTTAATTAATGATAAATTGTTTCTATTTTTCCATAATGTTTTCCTAAACTACTTTATCTACTTCAGTATAGTTTATACACTATATAATTAATGTAATTTTGTAAAATTAGATTAATTATATAGTGTATAAGAGTATACGATTATACACTATATAATTAATTTTTTTATGGCTCTCTTCTTGATCATTTCAAGCATATCTGGAGATTATATAGAAGTAACCAACCTATCATACCATGATGGGGAGTTAAGTTTTCATTTCGTGAGGCCGCCACAGAAATGAAAAAAGTTGAAAAGACCTGCGCCTCAGCCATCTGAACTACGGGCGGCCCTATACAGTACACACTGTATACATTTGTATAACGTTAAAATATACTATGTATAATTTCTGTACCATCGACTGGTAATAAAATCCTGTCTTTAGTATTAAATAATTTGTTTTTGTTTTCCTCTAGAAATAATAACACAATTTTGCATTAGTTGTTTTGGTTTAAAACCTCAATGAATTAATTAAACATTATTCTCATTTCTTATTAATTTTCCAATATAAAGAGATTATTTTCCTGATGAAGAAAATAATCCTCAGTCGTTCAAGGCGGAAACATCTGAAGCTATAAATACTTGAGTGCTATCGATTAAGGAAACTCATATCTCTCTGTTAGGGTTAGAAGATTATTCTGTCAGCGTTTTTTCACATAAATGCAATACCTTTTCATCAAAAACATCCTCAAAGTTGACGTATATATAAAAGTCAAAACATTTATGACGTGCAAGAAATATATCTACCACAATTAAAACTAAACAAAAGCTTCTGTTTCGAAAATATATATGTATATATATTTTTTTCTCCTGAGGAGGTATCCAATAAGTTTGAAAGCAGTTAAAAAACAATATGCCCCGACCTATGACCTTTCTGTTGTAACCTTTGAATTTTAAACTTTTCCTAAACTCTTAGAGAAAAGCTTGACAACCTTTTCTAATATTCCAATGGTGTCAAAAGTCGTATTATACAAAGGGCCTATAGTGTATCATATATTTATTTATTTATTATTGATTCTTATTCTTTAGAGTGTCACAATATTTAAGGAATGCTGATATAATAAATATCAAAGAATAACGGTAAAGTTGCCAGATTATTTTTTTCTCAATCGTTGGAGATATGTCCTTAAAATTTAAAGAAAGAGTTGATGTCTTTAAAATTTAAATTTTTTTAATACTTAAAATTTAAATAAATATTCTAAGTTAAGTTGCTTTAGTTCAAATCATAGCATACATATGAAAGTGCTAATGTTTTTTCTCTTTAGCATTGGAAAGTTTCCGATCTTATGTACTCATTTTTACAACCACGCTATCCACACCTCGTCCAACATCAATGCACAGATTTGTTCGGTCTTTTCTGTTGAGTTGTACCAGATGATGTGTTTAAATTTTTTATGAGCAACAATGGTTTGGGCCAGAAATTAAACCAAGCTGTTGGTAATAAAAATTATATTACTCCCTGATTAGAAATTTGATTTTAGAAAGGGTCCTCTTTAAAAAATATTGTGGTTCAGTATGTTTTATTTTCACTACATTTAAAAAGTTTCGATATGATATATAAACGCATTGTATGGTGAATACGAGAGCTGTTTTTAAGCTCTGCACAGGTTTGGTGTTTATTTATTTATTTCAATTTATAAGGCAATTAAGACAAAAAATATCTCAGTAACTCAGTTGAAAATTAAAAAGTATTTTTCTTTCAGTTCGAGAGTAGGGTCAAAAGTTTTATTTGTATTGCTTGCTTCTGCTGTGAGACTGGTGAAATGACTTGGTTTGCTTCTCCTCGGAGACTGATGAAATGACAAGGTTTCCTATTGTGTTTTGTACCGTTCCGTTTTGCTGAGGGGCTTCCGTTGACTTTTGTTAGCAGCTATCTACTTGAATCAATTCTTCAGCATGTACGAAACAAATAACAATAGTTAGTATTTAAGCAATGAAACACTTGATAGTTACATGTTTCTTTGTATATGAAGTCTATACACGTATGTATATCACCAACCGTCCAGGAGTGCAGTAGGCGAAACGGTGAAGACCATGAATATTCGCCTGGTGTCTGAAAAGACGTCCTTTTCTCTCAGAGGCTGGCCAGCGTGTCCTGGACTCTGGCGTGATGGTAGGGGTAGGCCAGGTCCTAGCTTCCATGGTACATAGGCTGGGGCGGCATTGCAGTCACGGCGTCTTCGGGGTCTTCCGGTGTCCGCGGCAAGGGGTGCATCAGAAAATGAGACTCCCGACCCCGACTTTATATAAATTCAAAATAATTACAAAAATAGGATTACTTAAATCCGACAGTTCCATTTAGAAGAATCAATTTCAATCAATCCATTCAGAGACAAATTTCGCTGCATCAGTAAATAGCTGATTGCTCTATGGGTTTTCTGCCATAAACACTACTATACCATTTAGCTACCTCGGTGTAACAAGGTTCTAATCCAACTCAACCTGCGGCTGCCGGAATTTTGTAGTTTGCCCATTTGGTATTACTTTATTATAAATCATTTTGAATTTGGCGCCCATTAGAAAAATTAAGAGCGGGCTGAATAAATAGGTCCTATACAATACCACCGCGCCGTGGTTTGCATTCCTATTGTCTATACCGTAATTTATTCTGGGACCCATGCCCTAACGCGTTCACCCCGTCTCTTAACAATCAGCTTATACTTATCCAACAATTTAAAACTATCGTGTCTATTAATTTAATTTGTTTCTATGGAGTGTTAATAACAATAAATCTGAATTAACTCTGATACGACGGGTAAACCTTCGAGTGGTAGACCGAAACGTAGAATGGGAGGATTGCATTAAAACTGATTTAGTAGATTTGGGTTTGGAGGGGCGTCACTGTATATATGTATGTCGAGAATGATTGTGGTATCGGCATCGAACTTTCAGGTTCCCTAAACCTTTATTGTTATTATTATGTGGACTGGCATACCCCCTACAACAGTAAGCTTCTGTAAACTTCAACAAATTTTCAATTGAGAAAATCACTACCTCCTTGTGTCATATTTAAGATAAAATCCCACAGAGTGGACATAACTATGAATAAGTTTTTATTTCAGTTTTTAGATTAAATAAATAATTTATAATTAGTTTTTTGGAACCTTCTGTCCATAATATTTAAAAAAATTCATCTAAACTATCAAACCAAAAAATTTTAAGGACAGATTCTACGTCCAAATGTGGAGCGAACAAAATCAGTTTAAAATTTCTAGATGCTTACATTTTCAAATAAGAAACATTTTTGTCTGCAATGTGTAAAATCATTCTTTTTTAAATAATTTCTGAATCGAATGCGATTAAATTTCGTTGCGTCTTAATTAATACAATAGGAATATCACAAAAAAATCATAATAACAATTTAATTATTTTAAGATTTTAAAGAACCAAATTAAAATTATTCAGCACTTTAAGTAACTCGTAGATGATAATTACGTAATAATTAATAATCCCTTAAAACTTTAATTTTATAAACTTGTTAAATTACTGAAAGATTTCCTTATTCTAAACAAAAATAACTTTATTTCTTCTGAGGGTGTAATCTAATTCCAAGTTAAAGGGAACAGGGCTAATAATGTTCTGAATTTTGAAGTATATATATTGCAAGTTGAGATAAGTCTAGAACAATGGGTCGCCGAAAGTTGATCTGTTTTTAGTTAGCGGCTTTGTTTAGCAACTTTGTAGAAAGTTCAGCCGTGTTTAAATATCAGTTAGTAATTGTACCCTGTGTTTGTGATTCGTCGCTGTTAGGAATTGAATTCAGCTCATAATTCATCCGTGCAGCCTGAGTCAGGAATACTGCGAATTGCACCGCTGTTATGCCGCCCACATGCGCGCGTACCCCACTCGCAAACGATATTGAACGTGATTGGAACGCCAATCGTGTGTACACCTCGACAAGTTCTCTTAGCACCAAATTCCCATTCATATACATCATGAAGTTTTTAGAATTTGTTATACCCAGTTTATGCCGGGACCATTTCAATATTGTGACTGAAAAACCCTTTTTAACCTCAATTTCTCAAAAATGTTTCTAATAAAAAAAAAATTAGAATTTGTATTTAATATTGCTTTAAATATTTTATTTAAAAATCTATTGAAATCATCTAAAGCCAGATTTACACGTTTGTCATTTGCCAGAAAATATTTGGTAAACAAATGAAGAAACAAACATCGATATCCAGAGAGACTTATTGCGGTCCTCAAACATGTGTTAGCCATCACCTTCGATTTAACTATATTTATAATAAAAAGAAACAAAATAAAGAGAGGTAAAGTGAAAGAAAACATAAATATCGGCCAAGAAGATGGTACATAATAAAAATTCATAGAAATTATATTGGATAACCTTTATTAAATTAAAATTTCGTTCTAGTATGTTTAATAAAATATTTATTATTTTAATTATTTAAGCAGATGTTTTATAAATGCATATTTAACCTAATTTTATAAAAGCATATTTAATCATTTAAAATAAACCTCTAAAATTAATTCACATGATTTGAAACAATTTATTTACTCTAATTTAATATAATTTTAAAATTCACAATTAGTGTTTAGCTATTGTTGAAAAAATTCTTTAATTTATTCAAACCTGTTGGTAGTTCCAAAACAACACTTATTGAGCACAAAGTTTTGTATGCTACACAAGCTTGTCCAAATGTTCTTTGATTTGTTCCCTGAAACTGGCCAATTCTTACTTTTTCAGTCTTGAGGCCAACTTATACTTGTCGATCTGAATACTCATCCACACGCTTGCGTCTGCGCGAATTTGACATCGTTATATGGTACGATGGAATTGCATAAACACGATCTTCACGACAAAATTGGCCCCTTGTAGTCGTCATTTTACAACTTAAAGATTACACATCTCAACTTACCTTTCTCTATAAAATTGGAGTGTTACTTGTGTCTGAGTAAAGCGATTCTTCTAAGAGGTATTTTTGACAAATTTTTTCATATAATTTAATATGATATTTGTTAAAATAATATCTCCCGGACTCCTTTGACCAAATTGTCAGATTCCAATAGATATTGAGAAAAGTGGTTCAGACAAAACGAAAGTAGTGGTCTTATATTATATATTTTTTTTCTTTTTCCTCAATTTCTACTGATCGTTCTGCAAATAACATACGTTCTTTTATAATAACAACACCAATAAATACAACCTACAACCATATATATATATATTAGTTGATGCGTAAGCCTGCGCACTGGCGTTGACCGGCCTTGGCCTCGGCAAACCGGTTCGCATATTCGGCTCACCCTCGGCTGCTCTTATCTCAGTCGACGTCTGGTCGTCCATCAGATCAGTCCTACTTCAAGGAGTCAGTTCAGCGATTCATCTCATTGTTTATTCATTTTAAAAACGAATACTTGAACATTAAAGGAAGTGAATTCAGAGTAAGTGCCCATTAAATTGACATATTATATAAATTTTTTTATCATTTGATATTTTTATCGATTCCTATTTAGTTGTGTACTTTTACGAGATTAAAAAAAAAAAAAAAAATCATTTTTAAAAATATGCATATAACAGTTTTCTGTAAAATTTGTTTATAAATATTAAATTAGATTTACAATTAAGTAACAAACGTTATAAAAATGAAAAAACACATGAGGCCTATTATAATATACGCTTATCATCATATATTTTCATTAACTCCATTTTATGTCGTATCTCGTACTAATTTTATTTTTAATTAGTACTAATTTTATTTTTAATTAGTACTAATTTTAGTGTAATATTTTTATTAATTCAGATTCCTTCACTGGCGTGTCTTTTTATGTATCCTTTTGTACAAATTCTTGGTTCTGAAGCTGTGAGAAAATCTTGGAATTTCGTAATAGATTCTAACAACTGTATGGACTCTTATATATATATATATATATAATATTTTACTGTGCATCATTTACTTGGTTTATTTAACGAAATTCGAATATAGAATTAATAAAACAATAATTTAAAAAAATATGAGGACTTTAATAACATAATTTCCATTAACTCCATTTTATGTTGCATCTCGTATTAATTTTATTTTTATGTGTGCATAGTTTGAAATTATAATTAATTCAGATTCCTTCATTGACACGCCAATGAAGGAATCTTCTTTTCTTATGTATTTTTTGGTACGAATTCTTTGTTTTGAAATTTGCGAGTAAATCTTGAAATATCGCAATCAACGACATACTTAAATGTAAAATTATCGGTCATGTCGTCTTAACTTCATCAGTTGATTCCAAGTTGTGACGTTAATTATCTTGTTGGATAATTGCAATCGAGAACGGGTGCCATTCTTGATAAAATTGAATTAAATTATATTTGCAATGAATTAACAAAAGTTATTTATTAATCAAACATATTCTTTATTATGTTTTGGGCCAATTATAGCATATGCTTATTAGCATGTATTTTCATAAACTTCATTTTATATTTAATTAATTATATTTTTATGTGTTCATAGTTCGAAATTTTAACTAATATTTCTTAAGTGGTGTGCAATATAATGTACTTTTTTATACCAATTGTACGTTCATTCTTTGTTTTGAAATTGTCGAGAAACTCTTAGAATATCAATGACCTTCGTAACGGAAAAATCTTGGATGGTGTCGTCCTATCTTACTTCATCACTAGATTCCAAGTGGTGACGTTAATTATCTCGTTGGATAATTGCAATCAAGAACGGGTGCTACCATTTCATATTCATAAGGTCACAAATTACAGTTGCCCGTTCGCTGATGGTGTCGGAAGGCCTGCATATTTCAAAGGAAGAAAAGGGCCTCCCCTGTTATTTAATGAATTGTTTAGTGCTTTACCAGGGTAATAGTACCTTTTCTCAAAATAATTTGCTGCAATGCTTGATAGATGTCTTTATCAATGGGTCGAATTAAAAAATATTGTGAGACTTTAAAATAAAGAAAGTTTATTAATACTATTATTATATATAAATGGAAAATTTTATTTAAATCAGTATAAGAACTAAAGTCAATTTTTAATATGAAACGGTTTAAGAAGGCAATAGTATTTTAAAAGTTTTTTGTCTAATTGTTGTATTAGTACTTCTGTTTGGGATTTCGATTTTATATTTCAATAATTAACTTCAGTTTATTTTTTTTTCTATCCTAGTTTGTTTTGAAATTCAAAATATTTTAACTGCATTCATCCCGAAATTTTTTGATGTTTAAATTTCATTTATCGAAACATAGTTACTTTATACTTTATATGCTCATTTCTCATGAATTTATTATTTATCAATATTATGATTTAAGACTTATGATTTCAAAATTATAAAACTTCAGATATAAAAATAGACCCTCTTTAGATTTAAAACATTGTTTCATATTTCACTTAAAATTGTTTGTTATAGCATGTATATATTTATTTATTTTTGTATTAGGTTTAAACGATACTACCTCAATCCTAAGGGAAATAATATATTTAAATGTTAACTTATGAATATCTACGTTTATACGATTTAGTCATCAATAAAACTCTAGTTGCACTCACTCCTTCGATACGTGACGTGAAATATTTACGTCATTCCTAGCGTTTTAGTCCGCATGAAGTGCTTATGCTACGATATAGTTTGCAGCAACTTACAAATTACTTTATAGAGCTCGTTTTAATAATAAGATTTAATTGGTAGCTTAGTTATGAATTATATTTATTGAGAACTGAGATTTTGTTATTAATCTACCAAAAATTAATCAAACAGCCTAATTCAGTTTTTTTCTTATTTACAAACATTAATTTTTTTGCGGTATCACGAATTCATAGATTCATATCTACTCATCTTTCTTAATTCATATTTATTTTACTTATTTATTCATTATGTTATGTTATTTTTTAAAGAAAATCTAGCCTGTTACATTTTCAGTTGTCTCATCCGTCATATCAATAGACAATTTATTTGTGTTCTATGATCATTTACGAGAGCAATAATTGAATACTATTGATTTTTTCAATACAATGCTGCGACCGCGATGATTGCCCTCTCATTGTTACATAATCAACGTAGCCTTTTGCACCCAATCATGAGAGTGACGTTTGACCAGCTATCTGTAATTGCTAAAACATTGATGTCTATCAGACCTCGAAAACGAGTAAACAATGTAATGGATTCTCTGGAGGCTAATAAACATGTTTGTAATCATTTTCGAGATCTATTTATTTTATTCGTAATTAATCGATTGATATATTGGATTTTTTTTCATAGTCTACTGCATTGAAGGATATAATAATTATTTACAAGTTTTATATAAGAACTATTTTTTCTTCGTTTGGCTGTATTATCTCATATCCAAAACATCAATATTTTGAAAACACATACACATACATTCAAATATTGGGGTTGGGTTGTGAAATAAGTTCGTAGCGTTTTTCATTATTTCAATTCAATCCATCTCTGTGTTTATAAAATCATGTTTACTAGGTCAATAATGTTTATATATTCTAAAAAAAGAATTAGTTAAGGTGCTTTTATGCATCAGTTTCAACCGAGATTCCTTATCTTTAAGTATTTTGCTTGCTCAAAATAGAAGAGAAAAAATAAAAATTTCGTCATTTAATGATTTTTTATTTCCGAAAAGGAAAATCTACTGCACAGACGCTTAACAAAATTTGCAGTGTGTATGGCGATAACGCCTTAGGAGACAGTGCCGTCCGTAAGTGGTTTGCTCCGTTCAGAAACGGAAATTTTGACTTGGAAGACGCAAAGCGTCCGTTAACTGTTGATGATGACCCAATTCAAGCATTGGTCACCCTTACTCTATAACATAGACATCCCAGAAACGTTTAACATATCCCATGCAAGTGTCTCAAATCATTTGTGTCTCATAATCGCAAAGACTTAGTTTTCCATCACGATAACGTCCGTACTAACGTGTCTTTGCAGTCCCAGAGTTTTGCTGGGATGTGATCCCCCACACACCATATTCTCCGGACCTTGCCCCAACAGATTTCAAACCTCTATTAACGAGAAACATTTTAATTCGCTCAAGGACTGCAAAACGCACATAGAGGAGTTCAATACGCAAAAATCTGATAATTCTGAGAGGATGGAATTAAAAAATTACCTGGAAGAAGGTAATATGTAATAGCTCAAAATGGGTCATATATATATGATTTAAAATATTTACAAGAATCTGAAGTTTTTGTTGAAATCACTAGTAAAAAACGCTATGAACTTATTTTACAATCCAATATTATCATAAAATATATATTCATCGTAAAAAAAAAATTAATTTTATACTTTATGATTAGATTGGTTTAACTAATGCCTGTACTCTTCGGGATGATCTATCTCTTCAAGAGGTAAGGTAACAGCTTAATAGAAGAGGTTGATGGATTCCGGTGGTATTACCTGAATCCATCCCTGGTCGAGTGGGGCGTTAAGGAAATTTACTGACCTGCTAGTGTCTTTCATCACCATAATTTGCTATTTTATCTTCTTTTCTGTGTCGGTGAAATATTTTATGCTCTGGGGTAAAACCTTTCACTTTATCAGATTTTAAGACTTTTTTAAGATATTACTTTTAATGAATCTTTGTATTGTTCATTTCTAAATTATAATTAAAATAAATAATGATTTGTTTTATATAAGAAGATACAAGAACAATAGTTATAAATGCATTTAGCTATTAATAATTTTAGCTTGTATAATTGTATCATAGGGTCACGTTTTATTTTTATAAAATCGGTAGAAGAAGAAATTAATTTTTTGTTATTAAAAAACGAAATATTATTAGTCAGAATTAATAATATTGCCGATGAACTGGCATATTTGTATAAGAAAGCCTGTATTTCAAATACCTTTTCTTGACAAATATTTGATTTAACGAAGTATATAGCTATTCACTACATTCTTACTTTATCGGAGAAAGCATTGATAACATTTTTTTAAATTTGTATTTTTTGTTTATTATTTTTATTCACTTAACAGAACGCTAATAATAAAAAAAAATATATTTAGATATTTGAAGTTTTTTTTATTGTAGGTTTTCTTTTTATGTGCTGTTATTTACATATAACTATTATTTTTATATCCTTCAATGTATTACAATGGTGATATCCAGTATACATTGTTATTATATAAATCTTTTGGTTATGAGGGAAAATCAATCGTATCGGAAAATTGGTAAAATTATCCTGGAGCACTTGTTAACAAGAGTTTTCATTTTTCCTTAATCCTTCCAATCGTCCTCGAGTTCTCCCTTGTTAGAGTCCCCTCATTATTATTTAACCTAAAACTTCCCGATATCTTGATCGGAAAATGTTTTTCTTGGATTTCTCTCTTGGAATTTTGTTCTTTGTAAAGAAATGTCAAATTAAAAATTCTGGATGTGTACAAATATCAGATAAGCAATAAAACTATAAAATATTGTCTGACCTATTCCTAAACGTCAGTTAAACTGTAGGTTAGTATCAAATTTTAATACAATAAGGGTTCAATCTAACATTCAGTACTATTTGATCGCTTAAAGATTTAATACATATATTTAGCATTATCTTATTATTTAAATAAATTCTGCATTCCACCATTTTTGCTTTTTTTTATTTACATTATAAAACTTTTCCCTTAATATCACATTCTATAACAGCTAAACCAATAATGTTTTGCACTTATGTGTTTTCTTTTCAAAAAAACAAAAATTATGGGTATGATTAAAAATTGATACAATATGTTTAAATAGTGCATGCAATGTGTTTAATATTATAGTAATTATATAGTAAAACAGCATCTATTTCAGGACTAAAGGTTTGACAAAATTTAATCACGAATCCCTTAAATGTAGGATATAAGATAAAAAGTAATTAAGATATTTACAAATAATTGGCTCTACTCAAGTCATATAGTGTTTGTTATCAATATACAATATTTGTTTATTAATATATTACATATTATTATTATTATTTTCTTTTTGTGAGCATGCAACTTAAATAAAACACAAATATCTCCCGATTCCTATCCTCTAACATCCCCAATCACTTTACGACGCTAGGCCCCTAGACCAATGTCAAGGAGACACCACACAATGGACCGCCCCAAATTATTAATTTTGTTGTATTTTTTGTCATGAGACAATAATACAAAATTCTTGAATCTCCTAACAGGTATACAACCTTGCACACTATTACACCACTTGAAACGCTGGTTGGCACACAAAGAAAGAAATTTTGTATGGTGGTTCCATACACATTGAACTGAGCTGAAATTCGGTGTTGCGAGTTTTTTTTTTTTTTAAGAGAACGGTAGTTTTTAAATGGGATGAATTTCATTCATATTCTTTCCTACCCAAAGGAACTTTTTAAGTGTTTGATTCTTTAAGCACATCTCTATTGCCCCTTTAAATTGAGTCAGAGGGTTGAAAATTAAATTGGTGTTAGAGAATTGCCTTTTTGGGGTCTCTTCTTTTTTCTCCACCCTATCATTATTCTCGTTATTTTCACAAACTTGAAGATTTTTTCCACCTCCTCCAAATTGACCAATTTTTTGTTATTTTTATAATTTATTATTTTTTTTTTTTGGGGTGTTATTTTGACTTCACACAGCATTTGACTGTGTGCTAAGTCAGGCACTCTGTACGCGATTTCTGAAAAAGGTGTTTATTCTAAAGACCCTATTATTACTGTATTTTAATTTTTTTTTTTTTTATCTTACACTTCAAATGATTTAAAATATTTTGGTTTGACCTAACCACTTCGTAGCAGGGACGATAAAGCAGCCTTGCTTGAACTAAATGAGAAGGTAAACTGTTAAGATCTGGTTGGTGAGATTTACGATAATGAAAGGAACACCGCTGGATAGAATTGTGGCAATTGGTCAGGCTTAGGGCCCATTCCTTCTCTCCACTTTTCCTCTTTAGCTCCTACTTCTAACTCCTTTTTATTTCTTTTCCCTGGAACTGGAACCCCCTATCGTCTAAAAAGGTATAATGTCCTAATAAAATTAAGAAGTAAAGAAGGTTTACTTCTTATATTTATGCTCTTTTCACCATAAAAAAAAAAAAAAAAATTATGAGATCGGGGATTACTTAAAACTAGTCCATCTTGCATGCAAATACATGACAAAAAATTTGGAGTCCGAGTCGGTAATTATCTCTTGTAAAAATGATTAGTTTTTAAAACTATTAAATTAAATACTACATTACGGAAGATGGTATTGCAGAATTAGAGTTGGAAAGAAAAAGGAATGCATGATTAGTAGCCAAAACTGCTAAAATTGTGTCTATTCACAATGCATAGGTTTCTAAGTCATGTTGGAAAAATTTCAGGTCATCGAAAAATTGTTATATGCCTCCATCTAAAGTATTATGAGGAAGGAAAAGACAGAAGGAATTACTTTGCATGTTTTTTTCACACAAGATTTTAATGATCTCTTATGCCATTATCGACGATTGTTTAAAACAAAACATCGATGAAAACACCGTTATACGCCTGAAGTGTCATATATCATATATATTTGTATATATTACTAATTATTTAAACTTATTGTGACCAATAATGAGTATGATTTATGAAAAAAGAGCACTCTAATTTTTTTTCCAAAAAATCCCCGAATTTTTCCCTGGCTATGAATAACTCATTTTATTTTTTTTTTTTGTCGTATTTTATCTGAAAATAATAGACTGTTATTCTGATATTAGCCTGTTACTGTATTGAATCTCTTCGGAGAGGTGTGGAGGTGCGTTTTATTCATACATATATAATAATAATTAATAAATAGTAATATATACATAATACCTGAAAAACTATTGTTCTCTATAAACTGTAACGCCAAAACGGCTACAAAGCTTTTGATGAAACTTCCCTTCTGTATTCTTATTAAATACATTTAAAATTGTATATGCAAAATAAATCTCTGAAAATAGCAAGTAGAAACTGTATGAAAAAAAGAATTTTATTTGCACACAAATCAAAACTACCTATTTTATGGTAAATGATGTACATATGTTGTTTGTTGAAGGTTGTAACAAAGTTCTCTTTTTATAAAAAATATAGAAAGACCATCAAAATCGGACTATTGTTAAGCATGAGGAATACAGCCCTTAAACCATTTTATAAATTAACTTATTTTAATATTTTGTTATTTGGTTACTATCTTTGGAGTATCTCAACTTACCTTAATTCCTCCTTCCCTTCCCTTTTTTACATTTGTTTTCAAGTAATAATAAACCATTTAAACCATATTATATTTGTTTTCAAATTTAAAATGAGAGTAAAATAAATCATAGTTACGGAGTTCTTCTGCTCTCGATTTTTTTTTAAATTATTGCTCTATATCGATGAATTATACCATGAAAACGTTAAGGCCTTGTTTTAGATATCGTTGGTCTTAATCCAGTGGTGGCTAAATCCTACTCGGAAGTGGAAAAGTTGGCAAACCATGGCTCCTTCTATAATCCCCAGAATCTTGCCAATTGGAGCCCATTGTAGCCCTGAACAAATCCCACCATTGATCTCTCACCCTCTTTATCTTCGGGTCATGTCCTATCTATTCAGTCCTTCAATGACCATTTTCGGTCAGAATTGTATGATAAATCGAGATATTTATATTACAATAAATCGTTTTTACTTCCTTATGTCCGAAAACAGTTCCCGACTATATTTTTGTTGTTGATAAAAAAAATAAAAATAAATTCCCTATTCAATATAAACCTGACTTGAGCCTCTTCGATACTTCTGTATTTCATGGGTCATGCCTTTGTATTTATAGGTGGAGCAAGTCAAACTCCTATTAGAAAAACTCCTTAAACGAGTCTGAAATAAACAGAACATCAAAAGTCATTAAATCGAACAAAGTGGGACAAGGGTTCATATGAACTTTTATTCCGGTTTGTTTCTGTACAACCTATTGTTTAGTAGGTATAGATAACTTTTAACACTTGAAATTCACTTCCCCGTTTTTCAAATGGTAGCATATTTCTTACCCAACTACAATAGACATCTTTGTTATATGATCCAGCTACCAGTTTTAGAAATTGTATCATTTGAGCTATGAGGAAAAACTTTATTAAAACACAAATTTGTACTGCCCAACTTCATTGGACTGCTAGTCACACAGCATACTTATTTTAGTCTAATCAGACGATATTTTTAATCTAGCGATAAATAGGCCTATACAAGTATACAATAATAATTACAAACATTAGTAGTATACAACATTAGAACATGACTTTTTTTTCTCTCTCTCTCTGTTTCAACTCTTTGGTCCTTTTATTTATTTTTTTTCCCTTTTCCCCCCTTTTCTTTTTCTCTTTTTCATGATTTTTTATTTATCTATTATTTAGTTTCATGATTTTTTATTTATTTATTATTTAGTTTCATGATGTTTTATTTATCAATTATTTAGTTTCATGATTTTTTATTTATCTATTATTTAATTAATTATCTATTATGATTGATAATAAATATTACAAAATCATATTCCAAACAGTGTCAAAACTATGAAATTTAATTTCTACAATTTACCATTATAAATGAAAAAAAAAAAGTATGCACCTCCCACCTCAAAAGAATATTAATAAAGTGGGGATAAAGGTTCTTTTTACCGCGCTCATTCTTGTCAAAGTAGGGCATACAGGATGTCCTTATAAAAACTTCAGAGGCAGGCTTGGATTTTATCAAAGGCGAAGTTTTACGGGCTTGTTTCCTGAGAATTGTATTAATCTCAACCCGCTCTCTTCGTTAAATACAACTGTTGTCAAAATAATTTGATTCAATCTAATTATCAGATGATTAAATTGATTTTTTGACGCGATACGTGTTATATAGATGCACAAAATTGGATTCTGACTACAGAAAGGTTTTTTATATTCAACTGTTCAGTATATTGTGTATTTTTTCATAGTATATTAAAAAAATCTTTCTTTAATAGTTCATCAAAACCTTCAAGGGGGGTCAAGTTTTCCGTTTTGTGGGACCGCCACTCAATGAAAAAAGACAACGGACTCGAACCGGTGCCGCCAGCAGATTTCAGATTGATAAGACTGCGCCTAACCACCTGAGCTACGGACGGCCCTCTACCTATAATGACGGCATTATGTACTTATAATTGCCAATTAAACCCAGCTGAGCTAGCCGTTTATAATTGGTTTACTCATTATTTTTTTAGTTTGTTTTTACATTCCCTTACCTCTATATATGAAATTTATAGTACGGGGAAGTATTGTGATCGTGAAAATATTTGAATTGCAGTTTTCGATGGAAAATCACGTTTTGAAATCCTCCGAGTGCACAAATACTACAGTCTATATCCAAGTCCCACGAAAACGAAAAGTCGTATGAATCTGAAATTACATATTTAGGACAGATACAACTCTTTCGTTTAAATCGACTAACCAGAAGTGCCACTTTATAGAATCAATTTTCTCAGAAATAGCTCTATTTTTATTAAACTGGGTATGCAATTGTAATATCAGGTGTTCTTTAATATCGAATAGGTTTTATCCTTATTCAAATAATATGACTGGGTGTAAATGCGTTTTTTTTAAATCTTCCTTTAAAGTAGCTTTTATTTTATTTATTTCAAGAAATTAATCGATCTCACATTCTTACTAGTCATTAGAAATAGATAAATAACTTTGAAAAGGTTTAATAATTAACTTAAGGAGATAAAAAGGTAAAAAGGATATTAATTTTTCCAGTATGAAAATACATTTTCGGAGATGAGAATTATAATAGGGACGTATCATATATATATATATGTGGAAAGCTAAAGATTTTGATAAAAAATAATATTTAATAAAGAAAACCATAAAATGTAATGGAGGACAACGAAAAACGCATATATAAAAGTTCTATTTTAACAAAGGTTTAAAGTGCAAGGGAAGTTTTTCCTTTAGTCTGCCTGATAACGTTTTCTTATTTTCATAATAATAGTAATAATTTCATAATAATACAATCCATGAAGGGTCAGGGGTTCAGTGCTTTATAAGGAAGTACTGTTACTAGACCAACGGTTGTGCAAGGAGGTGATTTGGTCAGAATCACGCTCGACTGCCAGATTTATATCCAATTAAGGAGGCTGGGAGGACCCTAGGAGGGCTTCAGAACCCATAGGAGTTGACTCACGGCTACAATGTAACGGACAACCTTTTTCTGCACAGCCTGATTCGAACTCGGGTCTTTGAAACTAGCCATTTGTTTTATTTAGTTAAAACAGAAAATAGTGATTTGTAGTTTGTTTGTTTTTGTTTAGTGGTGTAAATTCATTGGTCATTGCTTATCATAGATCATTAACGCCATTTTTACCTTATTTAATTCTTACACTTGTTTCATTTAATTTCTTATTTTATTTTATTATTATTTATTTATTTTTCTGCTCGATGTTATATTTATGTAAGTTTTGATTTGAAAAACTGAAACACCAATTTCACTGTTTTATCATTATCTCTGAGGGCTTTTGAAATATTCGAGTTTAATCCTAAGCTATTGATGTGAAATATGGGCATTTTTGGAAAACATTGCTAATTGTCAAATTGCTGTTGCAATACTGGCACTTCGGAGGCGTTTTCTTTCGAAATAAGATAGGAGTGGGTGAGCCTCGTGTGACCTATTCTTAGCCTGGTGAGCCTACGACTAGTGATTCCTTGTGTTTCAGAATTTAGCGTGAAAATTCTCAAAAGGTGGCATTTCAAGGAGCCTGTGCCGTGATATGCTGATATAAATTAATCGTTAACTTCAATCGTAATAGTTAAGTTGTGTTTGATGTAATCAATTTGAAAATTCGAAATTTCTTCAAATATCAGGGTTAGTAACGAGTGTTACTCGATAGGCCATTGGTTAAGAAGACGATGAATACGAAATGGAAAGACAAATGTCACCTCGTTCACTTCTCCACAGAAACGGAAAGACTCATTTCGTCTTCTTTTTATTCTATGTCACGCGATCTATTGTTCCATCATTGGCACATTTTTAGAAAGATGTTTTGAGCCTATGGCTTCCGTCCTGATAACTCATAGAACATAAGCAGATATACCTTTCAGGAGTATCATCCATCTTAGTATTTCATTTGAAATAAAAATAAATTGGAGCACACACGGCTTTTGATACCGTATATTTATTTTTTACTTCTATTTTGGTAAAATGTGTTGTCTATTTGGATTGAAGTGGACTTTTTTAGCCGTAATAAATCATATGGTATGTAACAAAATCAGTCGTAAATGACGGATGACGAGAATATTCATCCTCATTGTATAAAACACTGCCAACTCATGGTTATACGGTAATGAAACTGTCACCACCCTTGTCCTAGCGAACAAATGGCCTTTGTGAAGACCGTTAATTCTCTCCTTGATTGCTTTTATAGAAGAGGGTTATAGTCGCCCGTTATAATAGTTAGCGAATGGAGGCGAGAAGTGTTAGGTACATAACGGGTACAGAATAATAGTTCCTAATTGTTATTTGTGCCTCCGTCTTCTCTCCTCGACAGTAATAACTTTTCAATTACTGTTGTAAAAATAAACATATGTATAAATGTGTTTAAATTTTAAATTTGTTTAAAATTTACTGGATTATCAACACTCACAACAGGTGAAGCTACATATTCTATGATGACTATATTAAATTATAAGCTTACTCCACTAAAAAATATCTTTTTGTTTTAACAGTCAACCATAAAGACTCAGCTAGAGAGTTGAATTAAATGGGACGTGACAGGATTTGTCTTGTACCATTTCGTGTAATATTCATATTTAACAATGTTTTAATTTTAGACATGGAAAAGAACACCTGCATTGATGGTAAGTACTTTTTCATGTACAACGGTTGACAAAAAGTGTGATTTGTTCAAGATTACGCTCAAAAGCTAGATTTTTTTCCCGGTTACCCACTTGATAGAGCTTCCGAATCCACAGGTTTAACTCAGACTAAAGTAACAGAGTAAATAATTATCTACCACAGCCGGATTCGAACCCGGTCCTGGAAGATTTTTAACATATAATGAATTTTGTTTTTAATTTGGTGTAGTGACTATTACTTTCACTTCTCACCTCACTTTAAGTTCAAAATAATCATTGTTCGTTTCATAATGGTAACTTAATTATTATTTAAAATATATTATGTAATAAATTAATATTTAATACTTCCCCTTAACATGTTTTCATTGATAGGTAAATAAGCAATAGTATTTCTATTTTCCATGGTTGCCCAGACGAACGCAAATGCCATTTTGAGATACTTGGATATATATATATATATATATATATATATCAATATTATTCTACCTTATTTATCGGACGCAAAATATTAAAAAAGTGTCCAAACTTGAAACAACTAAACATATTGCGTAATGATTCTTTATAAAAAATGTATTTGTTGACTTAACAATCGTGGGTCTACAAGAGCAGACCGTTACCAGCAAATATAATAGATTTTATGATATTATAACCAGCGGCGTAGCTAAGGTCGAATAGGCTCCGAGGCGAAACATTCAAAGAGTACCCCAACTAAATTCATTAGCATTTTTCCACCAGAGGTATTTCACTCTAATTGAAATGTACTTCAATACCCCTATTTGTTTTTATTTTACCGTACGCCAAACAAAAATTGATGTGAATTTATTGCTTTCTTTAATTTGGTTTGACAGATTTATCCAATCATTAATTTTTAATTAATTATTTGCCTATCAAGATGTGGTCAAATTTTGGTCCAGTCTTAAAAAAATACTTGGGCTTACTACAGACATCATTTAGTATGTGAATATCAGAGCCAAAACAGCTCGATTTTGTTTTCAAGGTCTCTTAGATAAGCCCCTTAGGGTATCGATGGTTGAGAATTTATGACTTTAGATGTGTAACTATTATAAAAGTGAAACAAAGAGAAAAGACCCGATGTGAGTAGATAGCGTAAAGCAGCGGTTTCCAAAGAGGGTGCCGCGACACCCTTAGGTGCCCAAAGCGTTTATCAGTAGTACCACAAGCAAATGCCACTTTCTTAATTCATTAATAAAAAATCAAATAAAATAGCAAACATACCAGTGCATTCCAGCATTTATTTTGCACTTTTTTTTTTTTTTCATCTTCTCATTTTCTATTTATTGGCTCTAGAAATAATTGTCGAGTCTGGTACCCGAGACTGCTTTACAAACTCCGTAAATTCCTATCTCCTAGGTAAACTCCTACTATCCACCTAAGGTAGTAAATTCCCACCTCTCATCATCCGTTCCTTTCTCATTGAACGATTATTTCAAGTAAACCACAATGGTTCGTATTCATCCCTCTATTGTCAGTCTTCTGGTGTTCCTCAAGGTAGTATCCTCGGTCCCCTCATTAAATCTTTGAAGTGGAAATCTAAAAGAGATCCCAATTCCCACATTTGTTAAATCAGACCAGGCCATATTATCCATTAAGAATGAAGAAAGTTTTCATATTTTACATCCCTTTGTACTTCTTACGTCATACTACAAATGAATTGTCGTCCATTCTAGAAACAAAAATAGAATTTGTGACAATACTAGTTAAAATATCTCATTTTTTTTTGTATGTGCTCTACTAAGTTCCCAGGTCTACACTAATAATAGGTTCCAACAACCTCTGTTTATTTAGAACTGCCCGAAGCATACGCAGTACAGGTTTTGGATGGCAATATCCGTACTTGAACAGACCTAATGTGTTCAAGACAATATTTTGCAATATGAGAAAATAAAATTGTTTGTAAGTTCATATTATAATTATGAAAAAGTAAATATTTTTGAAGTAATTTGAAATAATTTAAGTGTCAGAGATTATTATTAGAGATACTGACATAGATTCATGCTGATATTGACCTTAAGCGGTGTATAATTGGAGAAAACAATATATTTGATATAGCTAGTTGGCAGTAGTTGTTAGGGTCAAAATACAAATAGGTCTGAAGAAAATGATTGTTCTATTCTCTTGAATGTTAAGTTTTGAATGTTAACGTCTCACGTTCTTTTATGGAGATTAAAGATCCTAACTCTTTTGTTTTAAATTCCTTCGGACGTTATACTTTACGTATGAAGCATTAGAAACCCTTAAAAAAAAATAGTACGTTTTTTCTATTTTTGTCCTCCTAAAATGACAAAATTACACGCCAAATATGGCCTTGAAATTATTTACGCCCAAGGTTTTATCAAATTGTTTTTGTATTCAACTGAAGTGCTTAAACTGTAAGTTAATTCAGTGATCCGATCTACTTTGTCTGCTAAATAAAAGAAGAAATTCGTACTATTTTTTCCGAAAAGGCCTTGAAGACCAAGCGCATATCCTAATTCTAATTCTTCTTCTTCATCTGTTTCATCTCCTCTCATGTACTCTTCGTGTCTACGTTTTCTCTCCTCAGACCATACCTTTCTGCAGGGCTTCTTTCTCACAAGAACCTTCACTCCCTTCAGCATCTTTCTGTACTCATCTCTGTCTTAACAACCCCGGTCCGTCAGCCCCACTTGTTCCATATTATCCCTAACTTGCTTGAAATATCCTGTTGAATTTTTGTGATAGTGGATTCGTTGAAAAAATCTACGGTTTAGTCTTTCAGGTTTCACCCTCATCATGTGTCCATAGAACTTCAGCCTTTCCACCCTAATATCAGTCTCTAAGTCTGTAGTTTCCTTATAGATTTCTTGATTCAGTATCAACCTGTATCTTTCAGGTGTTCTCTTAGGTCCGTAGATCCTTCTGAGAATTCTTCTTTCTATTTTCAGAAGCACCTCTAGGCTGGGAAGACACGAGATTTCCGTTCCGTATCACTGGCTTGATTACCATATTATAATGTTGTATCTTAGCTTTAAAAGATATGCTCTTCTTGTTATAAAAATTACTAGTGATAAAGTTTTATACACTATTTTAGCGACCCTTTCCTTTAAACCCTGCTCTCTCCGGCCCATTGCTGCATATGATTTCTCCAAGGTACTTAAATCTCCTAGTCACTTTAATTGTTCCCTATTTGGTTTCAACCGTTATTATTTAATTTATATCCCAAATATTAAATACCTAATAAAACTAGTACAGAAGACAAATAAATCACCGCAAACGACAGCCTACAAATCACGTAATAATAAAATAGACGTGAAGTTGTACCGTCATTCATTTGCTCTGAATTACCATAGGCTTAAAAAAGTTTCCCCATCACAAGTCACATTAATACGACTCTTCCTCAAGCAGTAGGCCCGAGAAGGAGATAAGGCCTGTAATGAAGTATGAAGTATTAAACAGTAACTCCATAAAGCCCCGGAACAACTACTTTGCCAGTTATTGTCAGCCATAAAGACTTTAACAAAGTCCCCGGCATTATGAGAGCATTAGAGACAGGTACCTGCTTCGCAACTTCAAATCTTTTGTTCTGATTTGACTTTATCTCATATTAATTATCAGGCTAATATAAAATTTTTTATTGTATTAAATTTAATCTTATCATTTTATAGTTATATGATTTATTTCCAAAATATTATATATTACAAATAAATAAATTATTTAATATTGCGCAATGGTTATCTTTAAATATTTATACAAATAAATAGGAAGATATATTATTATCAGATGTGTAAGCTTTTCTGTTTTGTTTTTTTTTCGTTGGGAGGGTTTGAAGTTAAAATTCTTTCAAGTTATCATCATATATGTATATTTGAAAGTAGACAAACAGATTTTTTCCAAAAAAAAAAAAATGATATTTCATTAAAATTATTTATTACGAATATTTTGAGTACCAGTATTTCCCAAACTTGTTTTCCCCGCGGTACTTTCTTGGGCTGAAATCATTTCACCCTACACCCTTGTCGAGTAAACAAATTTGCGACACAATTATTCTTACGGCGGTTTAATATGAGGGAAAATAAAAAAAAACAAAGCAAATTATTGAATGCAATTTATATTTCCTATTTTAATTTTTTTAATATTTGAAGAAAGTGGCATTCGCTTGAGGTACCCTGCCCTAAACTTATTAATTTATTTACAATATTAATATATTATGTATTTAAAATTGTTCAATTAAAGATGTGAATGATAACTGAAAACTAAACCGTAATGTTATTAATTTTGATCAACTTAAACCAAATACTTAAATCTTGTCAATTTCATGTAAAACTTTAGTTTCGCATCAGTAATGTAGTCTTTTTGAAAATATAGCGGTGTGAAGGAAAATATATTTACGAAACATTAAGTCAAAATTGTTGATGAAAAATAAAATGATAATGGTAATGATATAGCATTTTTACATTAAAGCCCAAATCGATTTATAAATATAGATGTGTTTAAAAAAATACCTTTTCAAATGCGTAATCGAAAGTATTAGATGGAATTTCATATATTTGATTAATAGTTCATGAGCTTTAGCAATATCACAATACATCTATTCTCTCATACTTTAAATATACGTGAAACGTCGCATGTCTCTAGCATTAAATATTTACTCCAAGCAGGGGATGTCTGTTTGTATTGTGAAAAAGAGAAAATCGGGATTCTTCTTAAAGAAAACATCTGCTATAGATACAGTAGGAATAAAGTATCAACTTCTTATTTGCATCAAATGATATTACTTGCCTTCTTTCGCTCTAGATTGAATTTTTTTTTTTTATGTAGAATAAAGCTTCCCTTAGGAAATAAAGTATAAATACAAAATATTTTCAAGCTGATTGGTAACTAAATAATTCATGATTTGTTTATTCTTCGTCGAAGTTTCTCTCGTATATTTCCTCGTGATAGCTTCTTATTTTTATTTATTCAGAAAAATAAATCCAATATCATCCGACCAGATGACAACTTCTATCAGTTGGTGACAAAATAACATATATCGAAAATTAGTTACACTTTTGTTTATTAGGGCGCTGTAGAGGCTACCACGATGTATAAGCTAGAACAGTACAATATTAATTAATTTCTAGCGATAAAACTAATAATTCAATCAAGCAAATACTAAAATGAGAATAAAGTAAAAAATAAATAAACAATAATGATACAATCAGTGAATTAATAATAATGAACTAATAAATTCGTAATAAATATTGAGTGAACTTGATTAAAAATAAGAATACAATATAAAATATATAATAAATATACTATTATACTACCTACAATATATACAATATGTAACATATAATATAAAAAATAAAGGGGCATTAAAAATAAAGAGCGGCTAAAGGATACAACAAAATGATGCAAGAATACGATAAAAATAAGGATCTAACTATATTTAAATACATAATATATATAATTAAACACATACATATATATCGCGATATAATGGATAAAGTGGAGTTAAGAAAAACTACAGGTAGATAACGCATTTGATTCACAGTTGTGTGAATCAAAATCAGTTATTGAGAATCACAAAATATGAAAATATGATAATTTTTATGTTAATATGTTTGCAAGGATTGTAATATTAGTGAAATCTTTCAATAACAATTTATATCGCAAAGACAGCCTACGAAATCTATGATAGACAATGGGGGTATTTAGTGTATAAAAGAATATGTTACCCATCACATTCGTTTTAATTTCAATTTTTTGCTCCCTATTATTTCTGTTTTATTGAAACAGCTGCTAAATTGCCTTCAAAAGGTTAGTTACAATCCCTGACATAAATTCTTCAAAAAACTCATGCATATTTAATTATAAATTACACAGGTATGTATATCAATATTTTCCACCAATTCGTGGGCCTCTTGTGATATAAGATATAAAAAGACGAGATGATAAGAAGTGTCAAAACTTTAAAGGGATTATAAGGACTAAATCGTCAAAATAATTTTTTTTTAAATTTATTTATTTAATGAGATTTACAGCTGTACAAATAATAAATACAATAAGTAAATATGTTGTATGTTTCATTTACACTTGAAATTGTTGGGAAAGAACCACCTATTAGTGGTACTTAAAGCATTAATTTAAATTAGAAGATACCGTGGCCATCTTATTTTCAGACGCCTCGGAGGATTATGAGGGATTGTTAAGGATTGTAAGGATTGAGAAATAATGGGTTAGGATGGGTAAAGAGTTTGAAATGAAAAGACGCATATCTGTTTTGGATCAAATCTGCAAAGAATGGGATGTTAAGGTCTTTGTGGATGAGTTTATTTGTAATGTAATAAGGAGCATCAAGGATTTTACGTAGGATTTTGGATTGTAAGGATTGGATGCGGGTTTTTTTTTTTTTTTTTTTTTTTTTTTTTTTTTTTTTTTTTTTTTTTTTGTGGTCTTTTCTCTATTTGCACAGTTACTTGTTAGGAAGTAGAGTTATCTTTAATAACGACATACCACGCTAATAAATCATTTTATCCTATTTTGAAAACTAATACAAAATAAAACAATGGAATGAAAATTGTTGACCAATCTACAAAGGGTTCATTTTTGTTGAGATTTTCAGATATTTTTCTATATCTGTTCTGCTGGAATTATTTTAAATCATTTTAACAAAGATTTAGTACCTAAAATAATTAACGACAGTAATGTCCAGAGCTACTATTCAAAAAACAAATTAATTATCTGTTTTTCTCACTTTTAG
Organism: Halyomorpha halys; assembly: GCF_000696795.3. Lineage (NCBI taxonomy): Eukaryota > Metazoa > Arthropoda > Insecta > Hemiptera > Pentatomidae > Halyomorpha > Halyomorpha halys. Next base: position 1,070,363 of record NW_027105190.1, on the reverse strand, counting down.
ACAAAATATCAGAAAAAAACTTACTATATTTCATAAAATATCCTTAATTTTTGTTCCTATCTCTGGTCGATTTATTTTGTCTATTTATACTAGTTCTGGAACTCGAATAAAAAATGAAATAAAGTATTTAAAAGTTGTTCATAACTCTTTTTTTTTTTTTTAATATATATTTAAGACCTACATATTTGTTAAAAGTCTTGGTATGAGTCCCTAATCCCCATATCTGAACCTCTCCCAATCAAACCCAATAGGGTGTCATATACCGTTAAGAGTTATGAAGGCTTACAAAAGCCAATCTCTTATCTAAATTGAAACGGTCAAACCTGAATCGGACTGTGGAGATTGTTTAACTCTTCTACCATTGGTATCAACAATGTTTGCATTTCAAATATTATTGGAATTTTTTCAAATATAATCCCTAATTTAATTAATTAGTGAACTACGTCATTAAATATAAAAAATAATGGAAAAAAAACAAATTTTTATTGAATGAAAATAAGAATTTTTGGATAGGGGACCAGTATATTATGTATATTATGTTTCAAAAAGAAGGATTAAATTATCTTATATTTACAATAAGGTGTCGATAGTTGACGGTAGATTAATATTTGGAGATGATGGTCGGGGGGGGGTGCAGTCAGCAAATAGACACAACTAAACAAAATAATATTTTGCACGAATAAATATTTGTACTTGTGTTTATATTGCTGGTTGAATCCCTTGATCATCTTCTGCACATCTTATATTTAAATTTGTTATCCTTCCTGTTTCCTACTTTACAGTTGGAAAAACTGCCGCTTACTTAGGACCTTATCAATTAGACCTTATCACCTTCAAAAATTTGTTAGTGGCTAGATTCTAGGCCGACTTGAGAATTTAAGGGTTTGCACAATGCGGAAGTGCGGAGCATGCACTCTTTTAATATAAATGAAGTAATAAGAGCATCGCGATAGTCGAAATGGACATGTAAAGTTGTTAGGTTCTGTAATGAACAAATCTTTAAAAGTGTATAAGCACTGAAACGATTGGTAACCGTCTTAAAGGCACTCCGATATGTTGAATGAGAGATAGTTTAGAGCAGCTCTTACGGTTAAAATTTGTTTGTTTTTATTTTTAATTGTTTAAATAACTAATTATTTCAAACAATCGTTATGAAGAGTTGATCTCGGTATTATTTGATGGAAAAAAATACGATGTATGTATATGGATTTAATAAACCTAATTTATATTTTTTTATAAATTATTGTATTAAATAAAAATTAAACCGATATATATACGATAAGAAACAAAACAGAAACTGTTTGTCATATCAACTGAACTATCAAAATGTGGTAACTACGGTATCATAATTGATAACATTATCATAATATATAACTTCGTTGTATCATCGTTAATACTGGTCCGATTTAGGTGATTTTTTCTTTTTATTTAAGGCCATTTGATAATTTATGATATTATCATGTATAGACAACGTATAATAGTTTTTGAATATCAACCCTCACTATGAGGACTTCAGTAGTCCGAATTTTTCGCCCTACATCACCATTTGATTTCTTTTTAAAAATAGAAAAATTATAAATAACTTTAATACTACTCGAAAAATCTACACCATACTTGTCATTGGTTTAGGGCTCTATAAATTGCACCAAACCGGGTCTAATAAAACAAATTAAAACGTGAGATTTTTTTTTTTACGTATTGAAACCAATATTTCGTCCCAATAAGAGTCGTAATTAAATCTACATTCAGTTGATGTAGGCTGAAAGACCAGAAATTCAGTTTTCCAACGGTTCTTTTAACGTAGCAATTAGCAGACATTAAAAACTAATATGAAATGCTCTTTTCTTTATTAAAAAAAAAAAAAAATTGCTAGCCTACATTACACCGGACCACAAACAGTGAAAAAAGCTTATACATTCCCATTTCCCACTCCGGAGCTGCGTAGGTCATCAATTGAGGACTTGAGCTATTAAAAACCAAATAGCAATAAACACTTATCAGAGTGATTTTTCAGTTTTTTGTTAGTTTCCCCAGTTATGAGAGTTATTGGTTAACATAGAATAAACACTTAATATATTAAAAATTGTTCTTACACGCTCATAGTTTTTTTTATGTTACTACAACAATTTAATGAGGGAAAGAAATCTTAAATTCCAACAATATGACTTGATTTCCCAACTATATTAAAATATTTGATTTTCTTAATTATATTATGAAATATTTGAATTTTCCCAACTCTTGTAAAACGACAACCATACTTGTCATTGGTGTCAGGACTCTATAAACTACACCAAAGGGTACGAACCGGGTCCAATTAAACAAATTAGAATCGGAGATAAGCAATAAAATGTGAGAATTTTTTACCTATTTGAAACCAATATTTCACCCCAATAAGGACGGTAATGTTATAATTACTAATAATGTTGATAATTTAAAAGTTTATTGTGGATAAAGATTCGGTTTTTTATAGAGATTCACACATACTCGAGGCACTGTGTGTGGGGTGGAAGGTTGATACTTCTTAAAACCTTTCTTATGGCTCTATATTACAGGAAAAAATTTATCGAAATAAATTTAGCTGTTTCCTTGCATGAAACGACCAAAAAAAGTCTAATGAACTGACTTTTGCTATCTTTTTATACCTGATTTTCTTGTTATTAAGTTTTTTAAATGAAATAACTTAATAATAAGAAAATCAGGTCCAAGGAACATTCACTGTATTACGACTGGGAACTCAACATTAACATTGGTATTTTTTGTTTTGATGTGTTTACCTATTTTTTTCTAAAATTTTGGTTGTCTAAATTTCTCGTGGTTTCACAATCGCCCAAAGAGACGATTTTGCTATCTTCATTTTATCCACTTAACAAAGTTTATTACTAACTCTTATTTGGAATTCTACCTTAACACTTTCTTGTCCTACTCAGTGGCCTTTAGGAGACCATTTAAGTTAATTGGTCTTGAAAGTTAATTTGAGAGGGGGAGGGGGTTCAGTACTGTTATCGACATTTTCTAAATAATTTGAACCTCAATACTTCTGGTTAACTTTTTTTTTTTCCTTAAACAATTTTTATTGATTTTGCAAACCACATTCGGAATTTCTAACCTTTTATTTGAAAAGAAAAATTTATATATATTTTTTTTTTTGGTAGAGCTTATTTATATTGAATGAAGATAGTATCTAAGGGTAGTTAATGAATTCGATTTTATGACCAATTCTTCTTCAATTTTAGTTTGTGCGGAAAATAATAGAAAAAACTTAAAAAATCAAAATCGTTTAAGAGTTCGGTGATTATAATTGAGAATTCGTTATTTTGACGGGGATTTGAGTCTCCTTGGTATGTATTGGAAGTTTTATCAATGTGAATTCAATATTAATATTCGCCAACTCCTTTACCATTGTATCCTGTTCTTTAAAAGTACAAAGGTTGATTCAAAATGAGGCCGTTGAAGAGGAAATTAAATGTAAAAGTGAGATGATAGGAAACAGGGATGGTGGGGGGGGGGGAGGAACAAGCTCCTTTAAAGTTGCACCATTTTGGTTTAATTATTAGCGCTGAAGAAGCTGACAAGATGGCATTAATAAAGGGCAGATATTAAAGCCATCACGGCGCTCTGGTTAGGCTAATCCCGCATACCTCTCCCCTTTAATCTCAACTTGTTCCATCTTTCAACTCTCTGACATCTCTCTCTCTCTCTCTCTCTCTCTCTCTATAAAGAGATAGGTTTATTTTTTACCAATCCTTCTATCTTATTTTATCTTTTAGCAATAGGATTGCTCAAATTTTGTTCATTAAATACTTTTTTAATAAATTTATTTATTGTTATTTACAACTGTATAAAAATAAATACAAGTAAATTTGCTGTAGGTGACATAGTGACATGATACAAATATGTAGAGAATCTACCCATTGATAGAACTCCAATACATACTTTTATTTTGAAAAACGGTATAAATAAAAAGTATAATGTTCGTTTGTTACTTATCTAAGATCTACAAAATTGCTGTTATTTTTTAAATATTCCCTCGTCTCGGGAAGGTTTTTTGCTATTGGAATCCACAATTTCAGTAGAAAATAATATGATCAAAATTAAACACTTCTGATGCATAATTAAAAATATATAAAATTATTTTAAGATACATTTCAGAATGGTTCATGTGGTAACACCACTATATGGTAGTAGGAACTAACTTCAAGGCAACGCAGCAGGTATTTTATGGTAGAAAATCATGGGTTGTTACTTCATAAGCCAGAAAACTAAGGGGTTTGTTTATATATATGCCAAATGGAATAAGTAAAACTACTGTATACCCTAAAGCATCGCAATTAACTTATAATTAAATGAAAAAATAATTAAAATTCAACCCTCATATGCAATGAGGAACCAACCAACATTTTGTAAATTTGTGTTTTATCAATAGTTTTTCCAAGATTTTCTTTGTTTCGTACATACATCTATGGCATAGCGTCACTCTATATCAATATTAGATATAGATAGAGCCTTGAGTTTTGTTATGTAATAAAAAAAATATATTGATATAGGTTATAAAATTATTAAACAAAAAAAAAAGGTTATTTTTGGTTTACTTAACCAAGACATAAAAGTAATAATGTGTGCGTTAATGTTTAATTTTAACTAATTTGTAATTAAACTTTCAATTCTGTTTTTTCACCCTTCTACCAGATATAGATAGAGCCTCGAGTCTTGTAATGAAATGAAAAAAATATATTGATGTAGGTTATAAAATTATTAAACAAAAAAAAAAGGTTATTTTTAGTTTACTTAACCAAGACATAAAACTAATAATGTGAGCGTTAATGTTTAATTTTAACTAATTTGATATCAAACTTTCAATTGTTTTTTGTTTTGTTTTTTCTCACCCTTCTACCAATTTTATAATCAAACATCAAAACTACAATACAATACATAATACAAAGTAAACAAAAATGTCCTTTCTTAGTCTGAAGGGCATTTTAAGGTAGGTTCTGGGATCCGATGTTTGCAGGGGTAGCACTGTGGCCCTTATTTGACGTCTGCGTATGTATGTTGCTTAAATGGACACAATTGAAAATGAAAGTGTTGGCTGCCACTTTCAATTGCGTCCATTTAAGCAATATACATACTCTAATCTAGCAATAATAAACCAACCATTGTCAGGTTAGTAGAGTTGGAAATTATAATAATAATTAAAGTATAGTCCAGTTGCTAAAAAAATGATTGTTGAAATTTTCTTCCCATGTTTGCGGTCTGAGTTATCTATGCATGATTTTTGTCAGAAGGAGGTCCGAGTGGCTGTCAAAAAAAGGTACAAAAGTAACAAAAAAATCTATTTATCAGTAAACAACTCAAAATAAATAGTTTTTATGTTATTTTTGACCGCCACCCGGACCATCTTTCTACAATGATCTCATTCGCCCAATAATAATCTTTCAATATGCCTGATTTTGATTCCCCACTCCAGTGCGCGTACATCTTCAATGGAGGATTTGAGTCATTAAAAATAAAATAACAATAAACACTTATCAAAAAGAGATATTTCAGTTTTCTGTTAGTTTCCCCAGTTATGTAAGTTTTTAGTTTTTAGATCATAGAATGAATGCCTTCTTTTTTTTTTTTTTTTTTTATAATCATGTTAACATAATAATGTATTAAAAATTGTTCTTACATGCTCATAGTTTTTCTGATGTTACTACTACAACAATTTAATGAGGGAAAAAAATCTTAAATTCCGACAATATGATCTGATTTCACAATTGTATTAAATTATTTGATTTTCTCAACTATATTATGAAGTATTTGAATTTTCCCAACTCTTATAAAACGAGATATCGGGGTAACTAATAATTGCTAGTAATAAAATAAAGTTAACATATCTGTGTATTATATGATTTAATTAAATATGTTACATTAAAAATTATTTTCGTGACTAAGTGCTTTAATTATATATATGTGGGCTGATAAGATGGATTTTTATTAATTTTAGTATCAATTAATTTAATCAGTTATGAACAAAAGGTCATAACACTCGTCATTTTTCTGTCGCTTTGGTCTCATTTATTACCAATCGTTAATTGTAAACGAGGCTTCATCAGGGCTTACTGATACTGGTAATAATGGGGGGGGGGACATTAGTCCTTTTTGCCAACCCCAAGACAGACCAATGGAATAATTCGTTTAATGACTATTATTCCTCTATATCGAAACTTTTTGACTTTCCTTCATTATTTAAGCCTTGGCCAAGCCTTATAACGTGGGGCGAAACCTTGGTTCATAATAAATAGTTTATTTTCTATTTTATTCCTTCCGGACTATTAACCCTTCGATTTTATTAGTATTAATTTTACATTTAATTATAATTTCGTGTATTATAGAAATTGCATATATATTCTGTCGTCGGATCATAAACTCCCCCCCTGTCTCACTGACGCATATCTTAGAAATAATAAATATTTATTGCGTGGGGTTTAAAATGTTTCCGATCGCAGTTTAAGTATGACTAATTTCTATTTCGACAGGTCATTTATCACACTGATGGAAATAAATATTGCCACGATAGAATTTGAATAGATGATTATACATCGGGTGGATATCATTGCATAGAGTTGGTTAATGCGTATTATTATCAGGTATATTTTGACGGTTAAATTATTTTATGTCCTAATGTGTCCTCCAGATTATAGGTAATGCTTATTAGTAGAATATAGTATATTGTAAACATATTTTATTATTAAAGAAATTTAAATACTATGGTCCTGATCCAGCTATATTCCATTTACATTTACTTTTAATTACAGGTTAAATAAGGCTCATAAATAAACATCCCCCATTTAATGGAATATTATCTCCACAATGATAATGATATTACCTATCTGCAAAACTCTCTGTTCAAATCCTATTCCGTACCGATGATCAATAAGTATTTTTATCCATAATTCTTTGACGATTAGGTTTTCCAGGCAATGATATATACAGATATGAAGGCGTGCTATATGCAGAGATACATTTACCTTTGCTGGCTGTAGAGCGCATAAAGTTGGATTTACAGTAATTGGATAAGCTGAGCCTAAGCGACGTATTGCCTTATCGAACGGCATTCTAACTGATCCCTTCTCCTCGTTAACAACCAAAGCTTCCTAAGGGCCTCTCTGCTGAGCCATTTGCATCTTATTATTTAAATAATTGAATAAATTTAAATAATCATTTTCAATTTTATAATAATAATGGCGCTCAAGTGGTTTAATATTCGGCACTTCTCTTTCCACATAAGTCAACACTATCTTCTTACTAACATCTCGGCCCGTTCCCCCTGTGTTCTACCCATCAGTTCATCAATGATTATGTTTATAGTTATTTGGGCATTGTTTATCCAAATACCTTTAAGAACAATTCTCTGGACAGATTTTGGCTGACTTGTTATGATATTTTGAAAAATATTCTTGTATAAAAGCATCTTAATTTTGAAAAATTTCAAGAGGTTCTTCTTTACCTCTCTCTTTCGTTAAAGAGAACTCTACTCATTACTCACTTCCTTTTACCAAATGCATAATTATTTTTTACTTAATTTATCACGCATAACCACCCCAAAACACACTTTGTTGAATTAAAATGAATTTTAAAAATAATTGGGGGCCAAACTTAGTAATCAATATTAAATTTGTAAATAATAAACTTAGTTCTTAATTTAATTATGTATGGGTCAATCCATTTTAAATCAAACTATTTATTTTAGAAAATTTAGTGATTTGTCAATTTTCATAGGAATTTTAAAGCGTTTTATGTTATAAAAACAATGTTAAAGAGTATAAATGAAACGTATTTTCTGTCTTATATAGGCTTCTACTTACTACTAAATATAAAAAATAGGATAGATGTTAATGTTTTTAAAATATAAACATTCTCTTTAAAATTAAAAAAGTTCTAGATAAAAATAAAAATAACCTTCAATTTTCTTAATATAGGATTTATGACATACTATTTTCCTAATAGGGGTTCACGACTGAATCACCGACTTTCTTCAATTTAATGACTACTGCATCACAAAAATAAATGATCACTTACAAACGAAATTCTCATATTGAACACAATGCTTGACCAATATGGATTTACATCATCCAGGTGTGGGGCTCCTGCAAAAAATCCCACCTTTAGACCATTCAGACGTTTGAACGAAATTCCTCCGGTACGTCACTCACAGTCCCTTTTACATCCCAAACAAAACATTACACAAGGACCTAGGCATACCATTACCATTGTAACTGACACATAACAAAAAAAACAATATAAAACTTTTCATGACTCACTCACTGGTACAAACATTACTGACTGACACTCTTTCAGAAAATCCAACAAGAAGACTAAAACGTCTCTGCGGCAGGGATCTGCTACATTAGGTGGATGTACTACGCTTCATTGGAAGACTTCTCCACTCACGATTTCATACTAATCCGGGAGGTTGTCAAAGGGATCACAAATTTACTATACATGTCAAAAAGCATTTGCAAAATTTCAAATAATGAATAATATCAGTGTAGTTATTACGGTATCTGTACTTACGATTTCTTTACCCATCCTCAGCCTTTGATAGAACCAGAAATTTCATATAGCAATCCTTATCGTTGAAGAAGGGTCTAAGAGGTAATATTAAACGTTCACCATCCCGGTATAGATGCCAATCAGCCATAACAATGTGGGATTATTGATTTAATATACCATAGAGTCGTAAAATTTACTGCTTTCTCCGGTTTTATATCCAGTCCCCGGCTTCTGTAAACTATATCCTTTATGCCTGACAATAAATCTTTCCCTCTCTCCGGATCAGTTTAGCTTCGTCTCTTTCGGGGAGTATTATTCGATCAACTGATGTCGAAGAATATATCGTGTAAAATTATCTTATTTAAACAAAAACTCAGACAATATTGTCGTTTTTCGTTTGGAAAATAATCGGTAATGTTCTTCGCTATAAGATTTTATAATTTTTAAAGTTAATTCATGATATAAAGTTTTTTAAATCGCGCATATTACTATTATTTCACCCAAGGTTAATTTGATTAAAAATCAAAACAGAACAGTTGCCAATCAACCCTATATAGTTTTTTTTTTTTTACATATTCTGTTTAAAGTTGTAAAACTTCCTTGGTCATCAACGCCGTTAAGTAATCCAAGCAAGTTGAGTAACCTTTTAAAAAAATAAATCTTGTAACTGCGCTTTGAGTCAACTGGGAAGATCACAAAAATACTTCTACTTACTACGTACATGTGTAGCTGATTTATGAATTTTCAGTTTCCTTGAACTGAATTTCAAATGATATTATTTAGCTTAGAAACTCAATTACGTTACTGGCCTATATTATCCTCCAATAAAACTATAATATATGTATATATTTTAATCTGATGAGAAAATGTTTGTAAAAGTTCAATATTGCGTTTAAGTATGTGTTAGTCACATAAATAAAATTTCATTACTGCATCCTCAAAAATAAATCCGCCTTAAACTTTTCTATTGATAAAGGTCCTAACGTTTTGCAACAAAACGCAATGAATACAAGAATTCTAATGTTTTTCTTATAAGCAAAACTACAGACGTTGCCTTTCAAGAAAAAACTTGTATGAAAATTATTCGGGGTGGGGTAAGATTTGAAAACGAACATTTTAGATTTGTTTCGGACAAAAATTTGGAGGGTATAACATAAAATTATACCGGAACCTCATTATTATTAATTTTTCACTCTAAAGTTAAATTAGAATTCATTTAAGAAAGAATCACCTTGGTCTTGTTTCAGATGAAGTGGAGCTTTGGAATCTTCGTAACAGTTTTCTTCTTGGCGTCCCTCGTCCTCGCTGAAGGTGAGATCTGGGAGGAAGATGAGAAAGAAGTGCTCATTAGGAGTGAGCGCGGAGCCAAAAATGGAAAAGGTACTGTTTCATACTTCAAGTAAAAATTCTTAATTTAAAAAGTAAAAAAATGATATATATATATGGCATGTTACAATTTAAATTCCCAAACATACCAAGCATGTATGGGTTTTATAATATATATACATATACATACATAATTATCACATAAATGCGAGTGCCTGGAGTAATAAATTTTATAGTCTGGCTATCTACTGGCTGGTAAATTGTTCGAGTATAGAGGTTGTTCAAAACTCGATTGAAATCCTCTCAATATCCAGTTTTAAGGGAATTTCCTGGTGAAAATTCAATTGAGCTCATATGCAACCCCTTAACTTATTGTAGTACTCCAATTATGAAAGTATTCATGATGCAAGACATTATTTTGAAGGCAAATGATAAATAGTTTGAGGAAAAAACTTATTTTGAGATTAGTGACATATTGATATTTTCTCTGTTGTAAACTCGCTTTATAAGTTATATATTTCTATAAAAATCCTTCATAAAATATATCTCATCGCAATGAAAATTCCAGATATATGTGCACAGGAGAAATAGGTTGAATAAAAACTAAAAAAATCAGAAGGCACAGTTGTGCTTAAATGTCTCCCCTAAATCCCTAAACTTGCAGATATTAGAAAAGATATAAATCCAGTCTTTAGCAGCTCATGTTTAAAGTTTTGACGGTGTTCAGTAGGGGAAAGTATATTAGCAATGATTTTTGGCATTGGCTTAAAAAATCATGCCTACGATTATTATTAATATCAATTAAGTATTTTTTTTTAACTTTTGCAGTTGAGCTATGTATAAAAATCAACTAGGATCAAAAAACAGACTAGTGACAGGCTGTTTTTGTGAAAAATAGATATTAATAAAGCCTTGAAGCGAAAGCTTAATAAAACCATTCTTTGAAGCTCGCATTTGCATGAAAATAATTAATTTTATTTTTACCAGCCATTGTTGTTCGTAATAAACATTTTTTTCGGAATTTCATTTAGCCCAGACTTTTATTAATACTGCTGTTTTGTTCCAGTATGTTATACCGAGATTATTCCTTTCCGAATTTTAATTTTTTTTTTTTCTACATGAACTTCATCCTCTTCCATCTTTTCTACCCTGATCTCTTTCTTCATTTTATATTTCTGAGTATGATTTTATTTTATTTTTTTTTTTTTTGGAGGGGGAGTGGTAAGAAGTGTTGAACAATAAACATTTTATTTGTAAAGAAAAAAAAAATAATAAAAGAGGATAGTATGAAAATAAACAGATTGATTTCAGAAGAAAAAATTCTCATATTAATCGAAAATTCTTGAATTTATTCATGTTTTGTATTACCTTGCCCAGACTATAATACCACTTGTCATTTCCTTAAGTAGCCACTTTTATAGGATGTCCTTTCCTGGAACATCATTGTGAAAGGAGCAGAGTAATGTTAGCTCCTCCTCCTTTTCCTCAATAATTTGAAAATCAAAATATTTAGGTAGCCATCCAGCAAAATAGATAGGTTAGAGAACCTACCTCAAGTTACACAAGTGGTAGTAAAACAATTTACCCAAAGAGTTTATAAAATTTAAAACAAATACCAAAACCAATGAAGTTAAGAAATTTGAATATTATCAATGGATGTTGTATGGAAATAGGAAAAAAATTTTTTGTCAAATGTCTTTCAATATACAGGTAAGAGAAATGTCCAAATCTAAAAGAGTCTAGAAAATATTTTAAAATATTGCATAAGAGAAAATTAAAATACAATTTAGTTGAGGAATCTGGTCAAAAGTTTCGGGAAATTTTCTTCCCATTTCCAAGAAACTCGATAGTTTTGAGGCCAACACATCTGATTAGCCAGTCCAGGATGAGAAAATTAAATTTAAATGCGCTATTTATTTAAATGTTTATTATTTATTTTATTAAATTGATTTATTTATTTCATATATTAAAAAAACAAAAATAAAATGATAATTCCTAATGTAAGTTGCAACTGACTTGAACCTTAAAGAAATATGGTAAGAATTTACACATGTAATAATTTGATTCAAAAAAGATGTATGAGCAGATAAATAAAAATAAATAATTTTAAACTGTGATTTATAATATAATCAATAATTTTCTGGTTTTGGCTTAGTGAGTTGATTAATATTTAATAACCCTTCACACTTAAACTTCAAATTTAAGGATGTAATGTCTTTTTTTTTTTTATTTCCTGAAATATTTACATGAGGACTTAGAAAAAAAAAACCTCAACTAGGCTGCATGATCAAAATTACCACTTTATTTAAGTTTTATGGTGCCAAGGTATTACCATTTGGAAAATCTCACATATCTAAGAGCTTAGGGAACACTGGGGGAGGCAAGGCAGTTTCTGCTCTCTCAATATTTTATGAAGAGGGACAGAATCATTCTATTATCCTCCCTTCTCCCCAATATGAATATTTTATAATCATTTGCTAAAAAGTAATGAATAAAAAAGTTAAATGGACTGTATAGGTAATAATGAGACCTCATTTGACCAAACAATAAAATTTCATTATTAATTGAAAATTTGCCTACTAATTAATTAATATAACCTTTTTTTATATTTTGTTTCACTACGTTGCAAAATCAATCACTTATTATATCATTTGTGTTATGTTAAACATTGATGACTGTACTACTCCTTTATGGATGGCTTTTATTACTCCTGGGCAAAACCGTTGGGAGGTTCATTGGCTGGTGATGAAGAACTGAAAAAGAAGAGAGAATTTTGAATAATACTCTTAATAGTGCAAGCTGTTACCAACTTATACTAATCTTCGCTTTCCCCTCCCCTCTCCCCTATATTTCCTAAGTAAAATTTTATCAGCTTTTGTCAAATGCATATTTACAGTTATACATATGCTATTACTAAAAGTTCTAGTTCTGAAGAAAAAAGGAATCAGTAACCAATGAAGGGTTATGGAGGAAGTTGCTGGTAAATGTCTAATTTTCAACCCTGTAGTCTTCATAAGCCTGCCTTGTTTCCTAACTAATATCATTTACTCATTATAATCAATTTATTTATCCCAATATTAATCTGTGGCTTCACAATTTCCATCCTGATAATGTCCATTAGTTTTCTTACTGTGATATATTGATAAAATATTATTTATATCTTGTAATTTTGTAATCTTGAGTTTGACCAAGATTGTACCATAGTAGAAGATGGTAGGGCTACAGGAAAGTCGTATTATCATATTTCCATTTTTTAATACTAGGTAGGGCATCTGGAGAGATACTTTTTTTATATACATTTTTTTCTGTTTTATAGATCCTTGCAGATATGAGAAAGGCCCCTGGTCTGAATGTGACTCAGCAACAAACACACGTTCCAGAACACTCACATTGAAGAAGAAAGCTGGAGAGACCGGCTCCACTTCCCAAGCAGCCTGTGAACCTACAAAGACTATTAAGAAACCCTGCAAGAAAGGTTGTAATGTAGTGTGATTACTTATTATTTTATAATATTAATGTGGTATTGTTATTTTCTCTATCTACTAAAACAGCAGGTTCATAAAACTACAGTTGCTGCTCATCAAGGATCCTTCATTCCTCTCTCCTTTACTAATATTAGAATTTTAGCACTTCTTAATAAGTGTTCATATTTGTTTTGAATTTACTATCATCAAATTAATATCCTCCATTATAGCTGCACTATCCATTCTGATTGTTTTTGGTTTTATTAATTTTAATTGATTCTAATGTTCCTTCAATTGTTTCATGAAAGAATTTGACATTGTATTCTGATTTTATAATTTTTTTTCTTGTATAAAATTTTATCTTTTTTTTATTTTATACAGCCAAATTCCTGTTTCAGCATGTCCCTGCATCTCTGCCGTTTATCGTTTCCTTATTTTATAATTTAACACAGTATTAGATTAACAAGCAAATGTTAAAAAAAAAAGTAAGTTAAAGCATTTGCTATAGAATAATTTATGACCCTTAGAATTAGTACTTATTCTCCAATGATCCACCCCTAATGTGATCAATTTTATGTTAAGCTCATATATAACCTCTAGAAGCCCTTTAGTTATTATTTTCTGGTGAGGAAATATGCTATCACTTTGAATCATTGGTTGTGTTTTGTATTAATGATAAAATTAAAACCTGAAGAGAAAACATTATAACTTAAAACTATAAGCTAATAATTAGAATAACAGTCATGGTAATATAATCTCTCTCTATGATCTTGCTATAGATGGTATTATCTTCCTATCACTGATTCTTCTGATTATTCTGAATATAAAATGTTTTTTATTATACTCTCAGTTTAGCTTTCTCATATTTTTTAAATTTGAAAGAATCAATCAGCATTAAGTTCTTGACAAATATACTAACAACAAATACTAGAAGGATAACTTAAATTAAAATGTCATTAGTAATAGTCTGATTTAGCTTATATTCCTCAGCTCTTATTAATTTAGAAATTATGTTTCGAATTTATTTGTCTCGTCAACATGTTTTACTAATGAAAAATTGCTAATAAGGTCCTTAAAAAAATGTCCTCTACCGTACAAGAAATAGCTAAAAATGTTGTGAACATTCATACTTATACATGAATTAATATTTATAAAGGTTTTAAGTTTTTCAATCCTGGGTCTACTTTTCGTTATTGTCATTTGTTGCCTATTAACTTAAGAACTTCAATGCAATCACTTAATTAGTTAAGAGCCATTTTGGTAAGAGGTTTCTTTTTTATTTTTATTTTTTTTTTATTATATATGAACCTTTACAAAACACATTGTCTTTTCCTCAACACATATAATAACTGTTCCATTTAAATGCAACAAATTTTAGTTGATATTTTCTCGTAAAACCACTGATATTGAAATTTTTTAGCTGGTGCTGTTTAAATGATAAAAATATTATTAATGTTTTATTTTTTAGCTTGTCGATATGAGAAAGGAACCTGGAGTGCGTGCAATGCACAGAATGAAATGGTACGCACAGACACAATAAAAGAAAAAAGTGATCCTACTTGTGAGCAGAAGAGGCTCGCTACAAGGAAGTGTAAAAACAAGGGTAACCGAGGCAGCAAGGCCAACAACAAAGGTGGGTTGGAAACTGAGGCTTCGACCGTCGAACCTTCTACTTTCATCTAAGACTTTAAGACATCATAAGGTCTTCTTTCACTTTTCTTTTTCAAACGCTAACTAGCAGAGTGAAGATTCTCTAACCTTTACTAACTCAACTCCTATAATCTTCACTTACCTGAGCCACAGTAGGGAAAAGGAATGAGTGGATGAACGTGTTATAAGATATTCGTTTTGTAATTTGCCTGATTATACTTAAAAAGTAACTAATTAAGATTTATTATTCAACTTTTCTATGCACTAGTATTGTTCTAAGGAAGATTTGGATAATTATTAATAATTCATAATTTTAAATTTAACTTTAAACTTTTATTTTCATTTTATTCTTTTGCAAAACCACATCCTGACTCTACCACTGTGAATGTCATGGATAATTTAATGTGACTGGCTCTTTCAGAAGATATTAAATCACTTATTTAAAAAAGAAAACAATCTTTGAAAAGTTGTAGTTTGTTTATCTTAAGCTGAAAAATGTCAATTCAAACGAGTTTTCTTTGTTCCAAATATTTTATGCCACTTCTGATGTTAATTTTTTTTTTTTAATACTGGTGCCATTATTATCAGAATAGAGATTTTGCGTCACTTGCCAAATTCATTTCCTTTATATATTTATATAAAAATTGAATTCAAATTTCTTATTATTTAAATAAAAATAGTTAAAGCCAATTCATAATTAGAAATCATTAACAGTGAAAAGGAGATTAATGAAAACATCCACTCAAACCTGAAATAATTTAGCATGGCTGCTAGTTTGCTTTCTTAACCGCCTTATACCACAACTAACATACTACACATTGGTTATTAATTCTTTGAACCAGACTCACAATATAGACAACAAATAAATAAAATAAAGATATTTATATAAATAAATAGATATTTTTAATATATCAAGCATGGCACTACTTGAAATTTAAATAAGTTGCTTGGACTATCTCTTTAGCACAAACTAACTTAAATATTTTTGGTAAAATGCTTTAAAATATGATTAATGTGGAATGCATGCGGTTGGGTATTGAAGAACGCAAACAATTAGAGCTCAGTTTTTAACAAAGTTACTGTAGTTATTAAAGTAAAATTCCAGTTATTACTTCTTTTTTTCCTAATTATATGAACTTGCTTCAGCATTAGATTTATGCTTTGAAAAATAAACAGTTCTTAAATTATTCTTTTATAAATTATAAATCATGTTTTATAAAATTCTACTGTTTCACAATCATTGTTCTGATTCTGATTGCTCTCGCCATTCAGGATTTTTATACTATTCATAAGATGCAATTATTCCTATTTTTTACCTTTGAAATTTCTTTTTAAAAAACTTATCAATAACTTAGCATCCAAGCCATAAAGAGGTAGGAAAGAACTACAAATCAATAAAATTCAAATGTGAAACATTAATATTTAGTTAATTAATTAATGAATTCATGTATATAGGGGGTTTCATTTCTTAAGATTTCAGTTAGGTAGGACATTGATAATCTGAGCTAGATATAACGCAAAAATCTACTTTTTAAAAAGTATGGGAAAAAATTGGTAAAACTAACTTGAATCATAAATCTGAAGTCACATGGCTTTATAGAGGATATTTATAATGTACTAGCTACCAGGGGTGCCTCATGATCTCATAAACATGAAAATATTTAATCAAGTGCAACTTATTAACCAAATAACGTCCAAAACACACACACACACACACACACACACACACAGAGACTATTTCACGAGAACTGGTTATTAGGACTCAAGGGTTCTCAAAACGTCGAAAACTCAAATTCGAAATTTTGCAAGATCATAATACTTTCCCTTACTATATATCCTATATGTTGAAGGAAGTGAATGTAAAAGAAAAAAAAAAAATACTTCACAGAAAGTGTCCTCAAATCGTCAGAGTAAAAATATTCTTTTCTTAACTAAATTGAAAGTTTATATCTCTTGAAAAACAAATGACCAATCACTAAAAAAACTAACTCC
This sequence comes from Halyomorpha halys, assembly GCF_000696795.3. NCBI lineage: Eukaryota > Metazoa > Arthropoda > Insecta > Hemiptera > Pentatomidae > Halyomorpha > Halyomorpha halys. The sequence continues at coordinate 1,053,396 of NW_027105190.1, read as the reverse complement.
CTAAAGCACCTAAACCCCAGAAAGCATCTTTAAATTTTCTGTGAGAAAACAGTATTTTCAAGTCGGTTGAACCTTATTGGACTATAACAGTATTAGAAAAACTTCCTCAATAAATGGCCTATCTAATACAAAAGGAGTTCTTGGAATCAGACTGGTAGTCCTTGAGATTAGCACACTCAATCAAACTCTGTAGCTTTTTTATATTAGTATTGATTTTTAAAAAAATTGTAATCAAATATTTATTTCAGAACTATTTGTTCATTCTTGGTTAAAATATACAAGTTATGTGTCTCTTTTAAACCCAATTGGAAAACAGGGTCAAACTAAGTATCAAATTTTTCAAAATCCAAGATTTCAAGTTATTAAGCTCTCTGAACTTGAAAGATAATAACATCTATGAAGTGAAATTAAATAGCAATATTATCCTCTTAAGTAGCGAAATCTAGATAATTTGATGTTTAATTTATGTTAACCTTTCCTGTAGATTTGTAGTATGACTACCTTATATTATTCTTTATTTTAATAGAAATCCCAACATAGAAAACAAGCTCAAATTACCAATGTCCTACTGCAATGCTATGTGTAACATAACCAATTTATACTAAATTATATAAAACTTTATAGCTAAATGTTAAAAATTATTATATATACATAACCAATATCCTACTACCTTATTTCTTCTCACTTCATTTAATTTCTATTCATTATGTGGCTTACCCAAAATTAGTTCTGTGCTTACATTTCAAAATTCCCTTGTCTATTTTGTGAAAAATGTCTGTTAATAATCAGTAAAATATATAATTAGTTAATATTTGAGGAGTTTTGTTGAAAAAATAAACTCATCAAGTGCTTTGCTGATTTGTCGTTGATGAATACAGTATTAATTCATAATGTAATGTTTTGAGAAAGTAATATCTAAATACTCTGATTTTTTCTTCTATCTTCATAAATGACCTATAGAAAATATCTAATCTATAGTCCTTTTCAAATAAATAAGCGAACAATAATGATGAGTTCCGAGCATCATAATTAATTTACCTGTAACTTCATAGCCAAATCTTTAGTGGTTTTGGAAAAAACCTCAGATCAGTGAACAGATTTTTTAAATTCAAGTTTTGGATTCTACATATTTTGCAACATAAAACCTTGAGGGAGTGTTAATTTTTTTTCTCGGTCAATTACAAAGTTTCATTATTGGAAATAATAAACCAAAAAAGGAATAAAATAAAACTAAACCTATCAAACATTATTATCACTTTCATTAAATAATATATATTACTAATATAGAAAACAAACATTAATTAAACTAATATTTATCAGTTGTTTTATTTTGGGTTTTTGTTTATTTTATTTTTTTTAATATTGTTTTTTGATACTCATATTTTATTAGTGATAATATGATATATATATAAAAAAAAAAAAAAACTACAGGAAAAAAGAATTTATATATTCCTTTAAAAATCATTAATACTTAACCAATATTTCTAATTGATTTTTCCCTTTGTGGGTATGAGACATGAAAGCCATTGTAAACTGTTGTATTGACAGGATGAAGAATAAAATAATCTTATCGTAATCTTTTGTTTGTTTCAGGAGCTAGGCGCAACAGGCAGTAGAGTGTCAAATAATCATCAAAGGGAATAAGGGACTTTTTAACTTTTCACTCTGACGTTTTACCAATATTTTTCCATGGCATTAGTTTTTCATTTGAATTAATAAGTATTATTGTTCCAGTTGCATGGCTATACTGTATGACTTTTAAACTCATTTACGTGACCCATTTAAAAAATAAATAAATATAAAAATATATATTATTCGAAAATTCGTTTTAATGTTTCATTAATCTGTCTTAAGGTCTATTGAAATTACATGTTTTTCTATAATGTTCTATGTATGTATTAGAAATGTAACATGTGATTTTAAAAGCCTTCTGCTATATCTTAAGGGGTTATATACTTTGAATGAATCGTTGTTCCATTAATAAGAGTTCAAGGATCATTTGCTGTGTCCGTCTTTGTGATTTCGATTCGGTGTAGGTTTACTAATATTTGAAAAATTCCAGTAATGTATAGGTGTAGAAATCTCTGGCAGTAGGTCCCGACTAGCTTATAGAGATTCCATAAATTATCATTAATAATACTCATTTTAGGAATCATATACTTCCAGTTATTTTAATTAGCCATTATATATAACTTATAAGAAACATTGATGTGTATATACTGTTTTAGGCTAAATGTTGTGTTTTAATAAGACTTATTATGCCATTTCTTTTTTTATTTTCATTTAATATTAGTTATTCATAAAGTTAATTTAATAAAGGTATATAAATTAGTTTTAAAAGGTAGTAATGATGGAGAGTCTACTAGCTGAAGACATGAGGAATGAAAGGTGCCCACCACAATTGGATATTGTCTCATCAGCAGCTCTGTGAAATTCATAAAAAATTTCTCACTTTAATACATTTATTGATTTTTGTAATTAAAAGCGTGTGCATCAAGAGAAGATACTCAAACTACATTTATATATATTTGTTATTATAAATGTAATAATAGATAATAAAGTTGCAATCATTCTTTTTTTTAATTTATAAAATCTCATGTATTTATTCTTCCTTTTTCCCTTAATTATGAATGGATAAGTTCTTCAGGTAGAAAATACCTGAAGTAAGAAATAGTGAGTGTTGAAAGTTCGAAACTAGGGGCTGAAATTTACTTAAAATTTCTGTCCTAGAAAAAGTTGTTTAAAGGTAAAAGAGATCCCTTCAAAACTACTGCCTTAATCCTTCCTTCACATATATCAATCAATTCCCCTGAAAAAATGAGATATTCTTTAAAACTTACATAGTAATATCAAAAATAATTAATCAATGATGTGATAAGATAATAGGAGGCATTTACCAATATTAAATAAATCGAACATTGAGAAAAATAATTAGTGCTGAAATCAAATTAAAAAAAATAAAGGAATTTGTACTAATTATTAAAATTAAGTTAAGTATGCTTTCAGTATAAAGAAATAACGAATATTATTTATTTCTCAACTCTGCAAGTTATGAAATAGAAAACATTACAATTTCATAAACTTCTAATAGAATACACTTTAAATATTCTCATAACATTTAATTGACAATACTTAAAAACAATTGTGATAAGATTAAAAGATAATAACATCAAAGCACCAGCAAACAAATATAGTAACTCAAAATAAATAATCGATTCAATAAAGAATAGTTTAAAAAATCACTATTAAAGAATTAACAATAAATAAAACACAAAATTAATCCTGTCATTCTGGATTGAAAGATTAAATCTTATATATTTACACATTCTGTAAAAAAGTGTGCGTATCAATAAAATACAGTTCTCTAAAGTAATTAACAATGTTCTCAAAGGTTAAAATTACATTTTTAACGAATAATAATTTTTAATTAATGGATTTTTTTAAAATCCTCCCTTCAACAATGAATACAGATTATAAAAATACATACATAAAAGTATAAAAATATTTGGAAGCAGGCAAGAATTCTTACTTATATTATTTTATAACAATTATTTGTACGTGAGCAAAAGAAATCACCAGATTTTACAAACTTATAAATACTGAACGAATTTTTAAAAAGTTAATAGTTATCAATTTGTGATCAGTCTATTGGTCAGTATTAATTCAACAATAATTAGATTTTTCAAAAAATATTTTAATAATTTATAATCTTACTCAAAGTAAAATGAGAAAAATCTTATTTATTTTTGTCCATATAAAAATATACTGATATATATTGATTCTCATTAAATTAACTAAGCTTTATTAAGCCACATCATCAAAATTCTATTTTTTTGCACCATTTTCTTTTTTGTATTCAAGGAAGAGTGTTCTTATATCATGTAAAGCTTGCTTGATGTCCTGTCCAAACTTTTTGGAATCCTGAAAAAATAAATTAATTAAACTTTTATGCGTGGTGAAGAAAAAGTACAGGATGGAATTTAATAAAATTAATAATTAATACACGAGACCCAAACTTCCCTCCAAATTTGAAGTAAATCAGATGAAGTAGAAGTAGATCAAAACACGTTTATGCAAGCCTATGTGAATGTTGTGGATGGAATCTGATAAAAGTCTATATAAGACTAACTAGATACCAACTTTCACAATCTCTAAATATTTCATCAAATTCAGGTTGATGGTTTGATTGGTTATGGCCAAACCAATATATGGTAATGATGTTTTAAGTCTCATATTAAATAAAAACAAAAGGTATTAACTATTACTATAAACAGAAGATCGACATTTGAAATTGAACAATTAAAAGTGAATATTATGAAAAATATAAGAAAAAGTTTATTAATATTGTGTAAAAAAAACATTGTTATTTGATAATAAAAGAAAATGTATACTTCTGTAAAATAAAATAAAATTTATTTAGTCATTTGTATGTGAAATGAATATTTTTAATTTGTTGGTTGTAAATTTAAATATTTAAACATAAGACTGATTTTCATTAAGAGACTGGAACAGTGCAGTCTAAATAGAACGAATGCCGATCACCGTACACTTGTAATTGATGATATATAATGGCAGTAAGAACTTGTAAAACATCGTATTTTACGTTGTTTTCCATTACAAAATGGATTAAGTTTTTGAAGATATCAAAACTAATCAACAATTATTTTTAAACATAAGAGACAGCCAAGTGATAATTAAAAAAAAAATACTTTCATAGTTTTATATTTTTAACAGGTATCAGGCACTGGAAGAAAAGATCTAGTTAGTTCTTTATAATATTCCACCCAGACAAGATGTGTGTGGGTCTACGTAGAAAAAGTCAATTTATTTTAAAACATTCAGTTCTTTTTCTTAAATAAAAACTACCATAAGTTACTACAAATTAATATTAAACATATTTTAACTAACCGTAGTAGGACAACTCTTTTTGCATGATATATGGAAGAACAATATATCTTCTCCTGCAACAATGTAGGACACACCATATCCGTCATCAGCTACTGGGCCAAAACCTCCGCCAGCAGAAATACAGTTAGGATATTTTTTAAGATCGAGTTTACTTGTCTGTCCGTGTGGAGTCTGAGAAGTAGACAACCTCCAAGGCTCACTTAGCACTTCCTAAGGGAAATTCTTAAGGTTAATCTAACTGTTGTCAATAAGAAATATCATGAATAGAAATTAATAAACTAAATATTTTATTACAAAAATAATACACAGAAATATCAAATTTATCATTATCATGTAAGTCAAATACAAAACTCATTTCATTGTAGAACAAGTTAAAATAATTCAACATTGTAGATATAACTGAAGGAGGTTTTACCTTTTTTGATTTGATTTGGTTTGAGTAAAATTAGAAACTAAGATAAATTAATTTTATTTAAATAAAAGAAGAAAAGAGCATAATGCTTGTTTAAATACTAACCTTGAGAAAGGGAGAATCAACTTCTAGATACTTTGAAACAACATATAAACAGAAGAGATGACGATCAATCCCTTTTCCACACATAGCATCCAAGTAGGCCTTTTGGTGCTGGAGGCATGCCTTCTGAAGAAGTGCTACTTTTTCTGAAACCTGAAAATATAAAACTTAAATTACTGTCATCCTCATGGGTACTACAACTCATCGCTGAGTCTTGGCCTCCTCGTTTAGTCTTGCCCATTGGTCTTTCTCTTGCAGCTGTTCTCCAGTTAGTCCAAAAAGAGCTCTACTATCTACATCGACCCCATCCATCCTACACAATCTAGGTCTTCCAACTAACTCTTCGTTTTCTTTCTGGACATGTCAGCATAATTTTGCCGCTCATCCATCCTGGCTACATGACCCACCCATATTAGATACTGTATTCTAATGAACCAGACTATGTTCGTATCATTATGTATGGCGGCCAGTTATGCATTACCCCACCTTCTCCAAAATTTTAAATTACTATAAGAGGAAAATATAAGAAAACTGATAAATATAAAATTTAGAATAATTAAATAGCATTAAATTTTTCTGTGAACACAAACAATTGGGCCATATTGCTGGTCTAGAAGAACAATGACACAACTGTAAAATTTTATGAAATTGACTTTGTCTTGGCAGGCTCAAAAATGGACACACTCAATTTCACAAAGTTTACAGTTGCCTCATTATTCTTCCGGAACAGCGATATGATGTTTCCTAAGGTATGTTTTTCTGGACTGTACAGTAGAGTAGCATGATCTTAACAGGCAGAGTTTTTTAAACAATATAATAAGCAATGAGATTGATCTTATTAGTTTTGATAGATGGGACTTGAAAACCTATTTCTGTCAATACTGCAGATATAATTTCCAATTCAAATTTACAAAATTAGTAGTTTTGTTTAATTACGTTTAAGTGTGAGCATTAATTATCCTGCAAATATTTATGGATAACTGGCATTAATTTCAAATGAAAATCAGACCATGAACCTTTTTTTGTGGACACATTTGTATTTTTTCAGGAATACCAGGGCCAGTTATATTACACTTGATACGGCTAGGTATCATCATCAGTCCTTAGTATCCTAAAACAAAGTACTACTATCTTATAAATCTCTGTTATGATAATAGCAGATCTTTTCATACTCTGCTAACTAATGTCTCCTTAATACTATAGACATAGTCCTAGCCACAGGGGTAAAATACAGAACACTAAAGCAATAAAAATAATTATACTAATGGTTCCAAAAACAGGAAATGAGTGATTGGTTTTAATTTGCCAAATTTTCAAGTTAAAATATTTTATTTTGGAAGCACTAGCAGATCCAGCTGAGAGCATGAGGATTGGATACTCAGTGAAAAAATTATTTTCTCTTGAAAACCTGTTTGCATTATACTTTAATACTAAAGGCCCCATCATTATTATATCCCTATTTGAAAAAGTAATTTTATTTCATAATTTGTACAGTTTAAACTATATTTTTTTAGAATGAAATTTTCAATTAGGTGTCCAGAAATTGACCAGTATATAGGTGTGTCATTCCTCTTAAATTCCTGAAATTTCATAACTAAAGCTAAGTATTCTGTTTAAGTTAATTGTACTTTAAAAAGTACTGTTCAAAAATGAAAAAAAAAATTTAAATAGTGAAACAAGAGCCTGTTACTAAATGTATTCTTCGAAAAGGAACAATAATGTGTATTAGTTAAAATTTAATTTATTAGAAATAGAATATGGGTGGGTTTGATATTAAAATCTGCAGACAAAACGTGTTTTAGATAGAGATAGTTTGATGGAAATTGTTCACCACCTTGACTTATTTTATCACTTTGGTTTTACATTCAAGTTAAAAGTTAATTGATAATTATTTTTATTTTCATTTTTGATTTTCTCATGGAGGTATGTGATTGGACAAAACCTGGAGAATTAAATTAAATTAAGGCAAGTCTGAATATATAAACTTTACAAATAGAAAACAAAGTAAAGAAAAGGTTATTAAGAGGTAGAGAAAAGAATATTAACAGGAAGTTCCTTATTCAAATATGGATACAAGGCACAATCAAAATAATGTTGTATAAAATAAAAAATGTTCATTATCTATACACTGTAATATAATCCAATTAAATCACCTAATCACCTGTAATCCATTACAGGTTCAAGGTCCAATCTCGACAGCACTACTAGTCTTAAGGGGTTAAACAATCAAGGATAAAAAAAAAAAAAAGAAAGATTGGTAAAGAGCTAACCTCCACTGTTAATAGTGCCCATATGTGAACTAAAACAGATTTATTGCAAGATATCAATTATGCAACTTATTATTTTTAATTTTGCTGACTAATATTAATGAAATTTTATTGATAGAATATATTATTACATGTAACAATCTTCATTTATAAAATTTTCTATAGCATTTTAATCAATGATTTATCAATTAGTCAATAATACAATATTACTAAGAAAACATGAGAGTATATTACTTACCGTTTTGGAATTATCTGACATTGCTTTGACCCAAGTAGCTGATTCTATTGAACATGGTCTAACCGTTTCAGTACGCCCTTCTCTATACAAGCGAGTCATTGAGGCTTCATAGGTCAGTGAAAACTTACCAGCATTCTGAAAATAAGATATATTAAATTGGACAACATTTATCACAGTGTTGTTTAAACTTCTCATAATTGAATTAGTATATTTTAAATACATTATTGTATATTTAATCTTTTTGTAACTACTAAAATGAATACATTTTTACAATTCAATGCAGTCTTGTAGTTTTGTTAGAAAGTTTATAAAGTATATTGAGATTTGATATAAAATTTTCTTGATATATCAATCATATTTTATATCCTATGATGAACAGATATATTCCATTTAAATCTGAATGGTTTATACTCAATTTAAAACTAGATGGTTTAACACTAAAGTAATACTGACAAATGTGATCGAACAATTACTGAAAAAAATTTATACAATAGACAAAGAAGATAAGATTCTAATAAGTTAGGTAAATCCATCTATAAACAACCTGTTCTTTTTGTTTATATAATTTAAAAACATTTGTTACTACGAAGTAGCAAATGGATGAGTTTTATACATACCCTGTAATATGCCAACTGTAATGCCATCTGTAAGTAAGCATCAGGACTCAATCTGCATTGCTTCATAAAACCTTTTCCATAGGCATCGTGCATGTAAATGTGAAGATCAATGTCATCAATAAGCTGCCTTGCCACCTTAATTATTCAAAATATTGGAAAAGAACTTTAAAAATATAATTATGATCATATAATTTAAATTATTTGACAAGCATATCAAGTTAAGTGATGTATCATCAATGAAATATTACATCATCGCACTTAGCAAATTTTAAATAACTAAAGTTTATAGAAATATTAGATCAATAAAGCAAATATAGTATCATTTAGAAAAAATAAAATAAATATGGCTACTTAAAAAACAAATGACATGAGAATAGGATATCATTATTTCTTTAAATTTTCAGAATAGTTTTTTAATGGAAGATAAAAATCAATGTAGCAAAATTGACTCATACTAGCTTTTCTATATAAAGGCTTATAGCCCATTGCGATGATTGCTAATAAACTTAAGAAAAACTACTATATTACACCTTCAATGTAATAATAACAAAACTGAAAAATCTAACTTTTAAGATATTGGAGTGTCAAGATTTTAACTTAAAACTTAGTTTTCCATGTAACCCAATCACTGGAATTGAATATTTTCAATAAATAATAAATATAGGAAGATCATATTTCACCAAGAACCATTATTAAATCAAAGTAAGATGATTTTGCAAATATGTAGATTATATGATTATGTTTAACAATGGCATTTATAAATTATATTGCTATTAACTATATTCAGAATACATTACTTGATAAGAAGCATCAATCGCATTAAGGCAAGAGTCCTTCAAGTCCCATTGTAGTTTAATAGGAGGAGGAGGGGCAAAACTAGGAGTTCCTTTCGTATGACCATCTTCTTTGTACCTTTCATTTAGAAAAAAAGACACTATCAATGAGTTAGTTTAAAATAGATACAAATAATTTGTTAAGTACAGTAGAACCCTGATTAACCGGCAGTAATAAGAAAAAAAATAAAGTTGCTGAGAAAACACTAATTCAGTAATATAAAATTTTAAAAAAAAAACTGTTAAAAATGTTTGTACACTTAAATTAAACCATTTATCTAAAGAAATTTTTATTTTAAATTATATTAAATTGATATACATATCAAGTTCCGTATGGGGTATTTATGCTGAGCTTATATTTGTCAGGGAAAACAACATACCAGAAGGTATGATGTATTCATCAGGAACTTATTCTCTTCATCAACTTATTAATCAAGAAAATATTATATATATGTTTATATCTATTTTAAACAACTTTATTTTCGTTATTAGTTTATCTATTAGGATTCATTTTTAATTAATAGAGATCAATCAAAATTATTGCTAAAAATCATATAGATCACATTACACCCACGATTTTTTTATAAAACGCTATAATAATAAACATTTTTACAACAGTTTTACATTCTTTTTAATATATTCTCAAAACACAATCCTCCTCACCCCAGACACACTATTAAAATATATTTTCGTGCATGCAATACAAGAAAGTACTTGTGAACTATTATAAAAATATTTTTCTTGTTTGTTTTCTTCTCTTATTATTATTTTTTCGGAGCTTTTAGGTCTAAAATAAATAAATCAATATTATACACTAATTCCTGTTTAAAAACTACATCACTATTAAAATTATAAAAGCTAGAAATTTTTTTTCTGACTGGACTAAATTCAATACTTTTTCAAACAATTAATTGTAAGCAAATCCTTTTTACTGTAATATAGTTTTATAATGAAAAATATATTGGTGAAATGTGGTCCATAACATTTTCACCTATCATTTTGATTGATATCAATTAATACAATATACATGTATATTTTAATATTAAATTTAGTTAAATATTTTGTGAGGGTCAGTTTTTAGATTTGAATTAGTTTTTTATTCAATTTTTAAACAACATTTAATACAAAATAAGATAACTAACTAACTTATATTTATATTATTTACTAATTTATCCAACTCCAAAACCAAGCGTGCAACAGTAAATGCCATTTTTTAAATAATATTAAAAACAAGAGAAAAAAATACATTTTAGAAACATGATTCACCAAATCACCAGTCAATTAGTATTTTTGTTTTAAAATGCATACAGAAAGTGAAAAAACAGATTTTTGGAGAAAAAATTACATTAATAATTGTAAGTGCAAATAATATTAGTGAGTAAAACACAAAAAATGTAAAAAAATAAGTGTACCTGAAATTCTCCAAATTTGAATCATACATTCGTGTACAGTACTCTTTTCCTACCCACTGATATTAATTAATTTAATTTTGTCTTTTTATGGTAAATAAACAAGAGAGGACTTCATAATCGACCAACTATATGCACTAAACTGAAATTAAAGGGAAAACAAAACTTGAAATTCTCTCCTTGTTAACAAATTGGAATATTGTTGGAGAACATATGATATTGATAATACCATTGGGTAACTACTGAGAAAAACATAATAAACAAGAAAAAAGTAAATATGGTGGGATCAGAAGTTTTTAAAAAACTGAGACATGTTTTCTTCAAATAAATGAAATAGCAAATATTGAGCTACAAAATAATAGTGCTCACTATTTTCTAAGGTTTACAAATCCCGTATATTATGAGATATAATAATTTATGAGAAAATAAAAATAAAAAAAAAAAACCTTAAAACTCCAAGTATCCTTTATTAATTAATTAAATAACATTTCTGACCCATTTTTTGTTCGTTTTCAAACCTAATTCCTTGTGGCAGAACACTGGTCAATTTTTTTATAAACTGAATTACAAATTCTTGTAATATTCATTATACATATGTCAGTATATATGAGATATATATCTCAGTATTCATGACAATATTTTATGTTGCACATTCTGGGAAACATGAAATAAAAATTTCCTAACTGTGCAATTAGGGAAATAAAATTGATAAGAGTTCTTAGAGAAGAAACAAATTCTCCTTTAGATGAAACATCAGAGACATGGTTACACACACATGCATGCATGAACATAAACATTAACTTTTGAATTTAAAAAAAAAAAAATATATGTGTAACATTTCATTTTTAATGGAATAATTATCATTGGGCACTTTCTTCACAAGTTACTGTCTAAATAATGAAAATAAATTATCCTGAGACTTCCCTTGAGAATAACAAATAGAACAATGATATAATAACACAAATAGTATTTATGTTGTTGTTGAATTGTGGAATCATTTGTCCAAATGATCAGGTCACAAAGGCCTGATATTTTTAATTTTAGTGATTAAAGGATCAATCAACATCATGGACAGTTTAACATTAACTGGAATGATATTGATCATACTTAAAATATAAATTTTCTCAAAGATAAAATTTCAAATCATTGTAACAAAAACAAAATCTCTTACAAGTTGAGTAATTCATATTGATGACAGATAATAGCATGCTTATCAAATCAATATCATGCATATATGGCATTACTGAGGCAAAGATATTTTACAAGAATAAAATTAAACAAAGCAATAAAATTAAGAACTGAATCCAATAAAAATAATAGTTTTAAAAAAGTGGAAAAACACATTAACCATGCAAAAGAATACATGCAGTACCATGACAAAAACTTCTTACTTCTAATCTTCTTTAAAGCCAAACTATTAACAGAAAAAATCTCTAGCAAAAACAAACCACAAAAAAAAAAAAAAAAATACTAAAACATTTGGTCACTCAAAAACATAAAACTACAAAACACAGAATCAATTTCAAAAAGACAAGTGTATCAACTCCAAAACAACAAAAACAAAAAACAAAAAAATAAATAATTAAATTTTACCCAATTTCAATTTCATTAAAAACTACATGTTCCACAGACTGGCTCATAATTGCTGCATCCGCCCTGGTAACACTCGTAAAATTAGTACATCACTTTAAAAAAAATATTTTTTGATTGAAATGACATCAGAACAGTTTAAATTGAAAAACAGGTTTATATTAGTTTAAAAATGGTATCACATTTAATGGTTAACTCATACAAAATAAAACTGAAGTTCATGAACATATCATCTTAACAAAACAAAACTAAAATTTTAATAACAGTATTATTTCAATGCTTAAATTACAACCCTAGCCCGAACCAGATATCACTCCTTCCATTATAAACTCTCTAACCACTCAAACCCCCTAGTTTCTAATCTTGTATCCTCTTCCATTCCTGACAATCCTCTGAGGTGCCTGAAAAGAAGATGGCCACGAGACCGCTAATGTAAAATGTCATTAGAGTGCTACCAATGGGTAATTTCTCTACACGCCTGTAACACTCAAATTTAACTTAGATCAGATTTACTAAATGTATAATAATAAACAGTTGTAAATAGCAATAAATAAATATTAAAAAAAAAAAATTACAACCAACAATATAAATCAAAATATTCTTGAGCACAAAAGTATTTTTTTTTTGTAAACTAACATGAAGATATAAATCATATGACTCACTAAGGAGCTGTGAAATGAACATTTAATTAACCATTCAATAATAGTTTATAATAAAATCTATCCTCTATCTCAGTGGTTCCCAAAGTGGGTGGTAGCACCCCGGGGTGTCCCAAGCGTATGCCAGGGGTGCTGTAAGCAAATGGGACTTTCTCAAAATTTTACAAAACAAAAAATTAAAATTAAAATAGCAATTCATTTATTAATTTTGCACTGTATTTTACTTATTTTCTAATGTATTTTTTCCTATTTCCTATGTGTTATTCTTAATTTCCTCCCACTTCCCACCACAATTTATTTATTTTTTCCAGTGCTGGTCTTGCGCAGTGCAGTCTTACATTATCATGTTGGAGAATAATGCCTTTTCTATCTACGATTACTGGTCACATTTCAATTAAAGATTGATTTACACAATCCAATTTGTCACAGTAAAGGTCACTAGATTCACAGCTGGCCAGGTTCCATCACTTCAAAATAAGCAATACCACAAGTACTCCATCAAACACACAAAAGGGCCTTTTAGGGGTGTAAACCTGGCTTAGCAGTACTTTGGTGGTGATTCATTTGGCTTTGCATTTGGAAAGGGCCACTGCCTTTTGCATTTTGGATTATCATAGAGGACCCATTTTTCATCTCCGGTGATCAAGTGATCAAAAAATGCTTCTGTATTGTGCCACTGAAGCAATAAGTTGCATATGGTGAATCAGTTGCATTTGTTCTCTTTGGATAGATTATGCAGGCTCAAACACCTGCACCTCTACACTTTTTCCCAATCTCCAGAAAATGTTCTTGGATGGTTGACCAAGGTGGGTTAAGAAAGCATGCACTCAAAAACCATGCAATGCCAGATATGTATGTACCTCTTCTGGTATTTGGCTGGACATTTCACCCAAAATTGCAAAAAAAAAATTAATTTAATTATTTACAACTAAAACAAGTCACTATAATATAACAAAAATAATATATGCAAAAATAGTCACTAGTTTTTGTCACGACTTTGATGTACACAATGAGCTGACAAATGACAATCAAATAGTGACACGAAAAAAAAAAAAACAACATTAGTTTCCAGTCCCCTCTATATGATTCTGAAAAATATATATATATAATAATAATAAACTTCCCATATTCCCTTTTCTGAATCATTAAACTGCACACAAATTGAGTGGTCCTAAAACGTCCATCTAAATGTATGTAAATTTAAAATTTTTATGGAATGTACAAAAAACTTCTAAAACTGCTAAACAGCCCAAAGAGGAGAAGAAGCTAAAGTACTTGAAAAGAATCCTGAAACATCAAGAAGGCGGTAAATGCTTTAGAAGTTTATTCAACTAATCCTCATGTCTGGTCGCATATTAGTAAAATTGCATGTTTCCTCACTGGGAAGAAATTTTGAGAATTTATGAAATTAATGTTAATCCGAACTAATGTACAAAAGGTTTTATTCTATTGAAATAAAAGGTCAATCAACTATATTGGATGATGATAATAATAAAAGAATTAGGGAATCCAAAAAAAGTTTTAATTTACTTTTTTATTTTATTTATTTTCAAAAACCATAGGGCATTGTTTTTACTTTAATGTAAGAACCCATGTTTCACAAAATAATAATGTTTTTGTGAATTCTAACTTTTAAAGTTATGGACAGAAGGCGACATCTAAACAATTTGGAAACTGAAAATGACAATCATTTCTCACTTTTATTTATTTTATTTTTTTTCAAGTTGCTGTAGACTCCAAGTACATTTCTCCAACTTTTCCAAAAGTATTCCTCCGATTTATATCACCGATATTGTCACTGTTTCCGTTCTCAACTATATTTGAAGCATGATAAAATTTTGAACAATTGAACTTGAATCAAAATAAGGGGAACTGTTTTTCTGCGCAAAATACACGCAATGCAGGGTAATTTATTTAATGTCTATGTACGGCAAATCAATATCAATTTTTAATGTTTCAAGTGTATTTTATCATTTCAATATGCTGTATACTATTAACTTTCTGGTGTAGTATAACAGAAATAAGGATTTATTAGTCAATTTCACTCCTTTTTTTTTTCTTCATGATAACTGAATTTACAAAAATCATGATACAGGCCTATCAATTAATTTTGTTCAAATGCTATCTGAATATCATCAGACTCCTGTTGGAACAAGCCTATTGATGACCAATTCAATTATAAATACTATTAATCACTCTAAATTTATTTACTTATTAATTCTGATTACAATACTAGTTTATTTATCAATTATCAAAAATGTATATGGTTGGAAAAATGTTAACACTAAATAGTAAAAATGAATGTAAAGAGCAGCAGATTTAGAAGAAGTAATAGAATTAATAAATAGTCAGTTCAAACTTTGGCAAAACTTATCAGATATACAATAAAAAGAGACAAAAACATAGGAATCCATAACAAAAAAAAATTTGGGGGATTAATATTTATCAATAATGCTCAGAATACGGAGGTATGGTAAAATAACAGATGAGAATAGTAATATTTATTTCCAATAATTCAACTGAGACACCTGCATGTAAAATACCTTTCCAAATCGCTTAATTTCGTAATCAATACATAATATTATTAGAAGTCATAAAAATCTTGCATAAAATTAAATACTACACTAATTCCAAGTTAATGCCAATATTGATTGAAACTAAAAAACTCATTCATTAGAGATATTCTGTAGAAGCCAAGGAGCATAAATAGATTAATTATTACAATTAAATAACATATGTTCATGTTTTATTGATGTTAACCTCAACTATTTATATTTTATATAATATTCATATAGATACGATTGAATATGAAATAAGTGAAATGTAATCAATATTTTAGAATAAATTTTGCTCTAACAACAAACATGTCTAAGGGAATTGGAAGTTAGTTGATTGTTTATATAATTAAGGATAAGATGGTTCAAATGGCGATCAAAAAGGAACTTAAATAACTAGGCATAAAAACTATTGATTGATAGCCAACATTCTAACCCATATTACAGGGCTTATGTCTGTGTGACAACTGTATGAATACATAAAGTTCGTACTCAATAAAAATAGTTCTTAACTACCCATCACACAGATATAAAATCTCAAATGTGGATTAAAGGTCAACTATCAATAAAAAGTGTTTATACCTAGTTAAATCCTTTTTGACCATCTCACCTGTCCTTCATATATCCTTTATGTCATAGCTAAGCTAAAAAAATATTTTGTATCCAAAAACAAAACACAACTTTATTAAATGAATTTTAATATATTTAGAAGGCCAAAAATTGTCATCATTAACTTAAAAGAAAGTCAATGAAAGCCATTTCACACTTACATGGTGGGTCAGATTCCCCCCCCCCCATGCAACTAATGATTAAAAAAAGTCGAATGTTCCCAGACAGAAAATTGGTCGAACTGTACTAAAATGGCTTACAAACATAATAGGCAGACTCACCTGTTTGAATTTTTTTTTTAACCTTTAATTTAATATTTATTTATCCCAACCCTAACGCAATAGTTTAAGTCATTGAAAAAATTCTTATATTTTTAATGATAAATTCTCCATAGAAATAACTATGACAAGGAATAAGGGCTGTACAGAATCTATGACTGTACAATATTGTTAATGTATGATTAAGTATCTATATATAAGTAAAAATACATGAGAAAGGAACTCTATTGTAGCGATGATATTTCATCGTAAAGTTTTTACAGACAAAATTAACCAACAGGCACAGGACAGGAATTTCAAACAATCTGAATTTTAGCAGACCTTGATAACTTGAAGATTAAAGTAATTGCTAAAAACCACTAGTTGGTTGTATTTTTAGTAAGATAAAAAATAATTGTCAAGAACAGGTATATAGAAGGATAAAAGTTGTACAGCCAAGATCTCAATGGGCTGATTTGATGTCCACTCAATGAGCATGAAATAACAGAGCAGCAATAAACCGATGTGGATTGCAGTGACACAGTAGTAGAAAGAGGAATAAGAGTAGTTATAAATGCTTAAATGAAATTTCCACCTGCCCACTAAAGATTATCTCTGTAATATTCAATTTTAAAACAGAGCTAGTTAAATATTTACACGGTATCCGTATACAGGTAAAGAAAAAGTTAGTAGATGTCTGGGTGATAGCATTAGAATATTAATAAAAGGAAGAAAGCAGCTAAAACTAGAAAAGCACAATATGAAAAGTTGAGGCAAAGATCAGATGAGCAAGCAGCTAAACAATCCCATTTTGCTACTTGTATTACCAGTTGCCGCTCGTTTCTTCAATGATGGTAAATTCCCAAAGATGTGATGTGACTGCAGCATCAGCCCTGCAATTTTGTCTTTCTTTAACAAACATTTATCATTTAGCTATTATAATTCCAACATGATCAACCAACACAACAATAGTTCGTGAAAAGTTTTAAAATGGATTAATTAAACAAACAGAGTATTTAGAAACAAAAATAAACATTAAAATGTTTTCAGGATCGTTGAAGTTGTTTATTGGGTTTGACGATCTTATGTACATGGAAAGGGAGGTTATCCAACAGGTTACCAACCTTTATGGAAAGAGTAAAAAGCTTGAAATTTATTCTGTAGTTCCTCCACAGAATATAAGTCAACATTCCCCATCATGGTTCAAACTGGCTAATAATAAAAGTTCATTATTAATTCTACTAATTGTATATTACAATTAAACAAAAATATTAATCATCAGTATAATATATTTTTCCAAGATTAGGGGAGAATGATACAATTTACCACCATGGAGAATACCGCCACACCCTGCTTTTGGTTCTGTATCATGTTTCCTAGCAAATAGGTAACACCAAATTGGCAACTAGTTAAGCTTCAGTAGTACCGTCATTATTTATCGCTTTTTTCTGATACTATAAATGCAAGATACTGCCATTTTGAATGTATATTTGTTATATTATAAAACAAATAATTGGCATATTTAAGAACTAGTATCAAATTTTCAGATAAAATGAAGCTACAAAAATAAACTTTCTCTTAATGTGGCACCATTACCCCACACTTCCATAATCAACAGCAGTGATTGTATTTTTCTTCAATTTGGAATAATTGAAACTTGAAATATAGTCTCTACCAGTTTTTCTAAGGCATTCATTTAGATTTAAGGTAATATGTGATTATAATATTTTATAATTCGTTGAAATCAAAAATAAAATTTTTTATTTGAAGAATTGAATACTCGGACTACCTGGAAAATAATAACAGTTTCACTTTTATAATCAGAAGCTATACAATTTTTTATATTCCGATGGCTTACTTCATAGTAGTGCTAAGTATATGGAAATTTTTTGACTAAACAGATTCAAATTTTATACCTAAATCTGTTTAGTCAAAAAATCAATTACAAAGTTGTAATTTTTCTACAAGAGAGAACCTTTAATTGTATTTTTCAAAAATTTGGTTTCTATGTACTTAGCACTACTGTGAAGTAAACCATCAATATTATAATCAGCAGGATCAGACTCACTAAAATAAACTGAAAGATAATTAAAGAAAAAAATTAATGAATCCAACAATAAAATTAATATTGTAATGAGAAATATGAAACTATTGACCTTACCAAGAATGTTCAGCATTGACACCAATCTAGACAGAAAAGAAAAGGACATAATGTCAAATATTATTATATTCTATACAACTTTATTTCAACTTTGTTTCAATACAACTTAGTATTATTATACTAAGTTGTATTGAAACAAAGTTGAAATAAAGATGTATAGAAACAATATAGTACAAGGTTATTCCAAAAGTAACATAGATTGTTAAATAATTAGATTAGATTAAATAAATATATTTAAAAAATAAATATGATACATTTTTCTTCATTTAGAGCAACAGGTATTACAGGAAAACAAAGAACATGGTTGTAAATTTAAGTGAAATCATTAAGTCTCTCCATTATAAAAAGGGGAGGGGTCTTGGTCCATGAGATCAGATTTTAGTATCCTTAACTTTACATTATTGTTAAATAAAAGAATCTTGTCTAATTCGAATTCATATTTTGAAATAAATATCTGTTCAAATGAATTAAAAAACTGATGGTGCTATGAGGTAATCTTAAATTTCTCATGCACTTTTCTAATTAATTATCTAATTGATCTTTAAATGCCAATAACACACAGAAAGACAATACACAGTGACTAAAATGAATTATCTTAAAAAAAGAATTATAATATTATCAAACGTACTTTTCCATTAGTTCCAACACAAAGAGTGAAAGACTTGTCAAACCATCGATCATAACCTTTTCCATGGAGAAGAGTACGCCCAAACTCATCCAACTTACTTGGTACATTCTACAACATAAATTACCATAACTGAAAAAACAGGTTTTAAATATTATTTAAAATTGTAATAAAATATAATAATAATAAGGCTTAATAAACCCAAAGATTGAGTGCAAATAGTGCCAAAAAATTGCCAAATACCTCTATCCGCTGGACGACATCAAAACCAAAATTTAAACCCATCATAATCTCAAGAAGAGATAAAATTTACCTATTAGTAAATGTTTTCAAGGTATGATAAGGGGATCTCTAATAATGAGAAGGACGGGAATGGAAGATTCCCTGTAATTATTTTTGGAGTTATGACCTCCTTAAGAGATTGTAACGTTATCGCACATCAACGAATAACTTTTATAAATAAATATTTTAAAGGCAAGATAAGAAATTTAAAATAAGGAGTGGCGGGATCATGCTGATTCCTACTTTTAGCTAATTTTACAATATAGCTTAAAACAAGTACATTTTTCCAAAAAGACTGTTCAACTCACAATTAGTTAATGTTTTAAAGGCAAGATAAGGGAATCCTAAATCATAGGATATAAGTGTCAGACAGGAAGGGAAGATTCCCTTTGCTAATTTTTCCTCTTATCAATCCTTGAGGGATTGTAACACAGTGGTACATCAACTAATACTCGTAAATCAGAATTTTAGCTCTGAATATTCATCCATTAGTTCTGCTCAGATTACTTATCCAGTCCACAAAACTTACATGACTATTTCAGCCTATGATTCTTGGACATAGAAACTGAAAGCATGGTTTTTATAAAATTTCTCATATTTTGTGAGCTTAAGTATATCGGGGATGACTGCTTTAAAGCTGATGATGTACCATTATTATTCCACACACAACAAATTTAATTCCTATCAATATATAGACCATTATATTACAGTTAGGAATAGGAATTCCCACTGATCCTGTTGCCAACCAACCTAATTTCGGTAGTGGATCTTTTCTTAATTCAACAGTTATTCAATTCTCTGAGTAGACCTTTAGATTTATTTTTATCTAGAAAAATAGATTTTTCCACAAAACAAAAAAATATCCATGTTAAGTATTGTTGGATCAAGTATCTTGAAACAGACCTGGCATAGACTTTTTTAGTTTTCATAATATGTTATTACAATTATTTCAGCCTACGACCAATAATTGACTGAGGCAGTATATTCCTCAGAATCTACTAAGTTACAATTTAAGTCGACAAGACTATGTCTAAGTGATCATGAGATTTGTATGAAAAGAATTGGTAAGGCAGTTAAAATTTAAAAATAAATTAATTTTAATTACGAATTATCACCTTATCAAATTCATATGGAACATCGTCAAGACAAACAATAAAAGCAGCTTTTTCAATAGCATCAAGAGCCTGCCTGTTGATGCCCTTAAAGAAATGTTCCTGTCGAGTTTGGGCCCAGTGAGCTCGATCACCTGCAGTAAGAGCCGCTAATCTTTCCTCACCAACACTTGGAGGAGTATCGTTGTCCAGGATATTCTGCATCTGTCTACAATAAACAGTAACTCTATAGTGATTGAAAAACTATTCTAGCTTATAATTACTAATGTGTTCTACAGAATTATTCTATCGTTATTTTTTTTTTAATATTTAAAAACAATGACTCCAGACATAAAATTGATTGTGCAAGTTGAGCCAATAGCTCTTGGCAAAATGCTTTTATTTAATATGACCAAATAACATTTTTAAAACTATTTAATAACAACACCCCATAAATGAGAACATAACCCCATAACATCAACTAACACATTATAATATCATAAATTTAATAATCCTTTGACTGGAAGAATCTTAAGGTATAAACTTGATTTAGTGAATGATAACAAAGAAAGGTAATTGTTCTCCTGCAATGTAGGACATTTGAAAAAATTTTTACTTATTAATGACAATAATATTATAAGAATTTAGCTAATAAGACTTATAGGAGAATAATTATATGTTAAAGATAAGTTTGTTGTTATCAGCAGCCTGAAGATGGGGGAAATCTCCCGAAACGTTGCTATGTAATATGAAATAAATTATTATATTGTAATAAGGAAGAAATTGTTATCATTCACTAAATCAAGTTTATAATATCATATATTATCATCATTTTCATAAATGATAATTGAAAAAGAAGAAGTGAATTTTAAAATGGTTAATAAATATCTCTAATTCTATTCAATAAATTATATGGTAATTTTTACCCATAAGTTTCCTCCAAAATTTAGTTTAGTATCAAGGGTAAAAGACTGAATTATCAAAACTAAATAAATATACCATAATAGCCTGATATAATATAAAAAAACAACAAAAATCAGCAAATCAAAAAATAATTATAATTACAATTACTCACATTTCTAATTCACAAGGAAGTAGTATTCTTCTGTTATGGTGAATAATAACCTTAAAAAATCTACCACGATTGTAAACAACAATGTGCTTTGAGTCTAGTAAATGAACTATTTTATCAGTCTCGACGCCAGGAACTCTTGTCGTATTGAACATTCTTTCATACTGCCAAGAGCACAATGGAATAACACCCTGAAGCATGATCTGAAACATAGAATTAGCGGGACAAAGTTAAAAATTGCATATTAAATACAGGCATATTAAAAAGTTATCCTGTTCTTCATCTGACTACTCTAATTAGATTGGTGATAGGGGTTCAACCTATTCCCCTCCAATCTGTCCATAACTTTAGATAAACTTAACTCACTAAGCTTTAACTGATTGCACTGATGGTGCAGATGACAATATCAGATTTTCCCACCTTAATATTACTAAACTCCTCATATCCAAGGAATTCAAAAATAGAATCAGTTCTGTCTAATTAATGCTTTTATTTATTATTTAAATTTAATTTTTAAGTGTGATTTAATCAAATTATGATCATTTAATGTGACATCTTGTTATTTTACCATATTTTCTAGAGTATTAACCTGTTTAAATTTTATTAAACAGAAAGGTAGAAACATTGTTTTATGATCTAGTACTTACTGTCAATTTACTATATAGAACCCTTAATAATTTTCTTTTGACATTAAAAATTATGCAAAAATACAAAACATAATTTAAGAAAGGAGCGATTTTTAAAAATCAATGCATGAACTAAAGAGAAATTTGAACTTAGTTTTGTTTTGATATAAATGATTATGCGATCTATAAATAATCAATTTTTTTTTTACTATAAATTCTTAAAAATACATTTAAAAAATTTATCTGCGCATATTTCACAGAATATTATACTTTTAAAATCTCAGGAAAATACTTTAGGAATGAACTATAAATCAATTTATTATATTTTAAGACTTAGGATTGAAATAAAAATATTAATTATATCCATAAGGATAACCATCATTTTCTAATCAGACTAGAAATGCTTTAGAACTATTTAGTTTTATTATTATTAGTTTAAATAATTATTTAAACTTTGAAATAAAAGTTAATCAATACATGTCATTTCAGAGGTAGCGCTAGTGCCACCTTCAGCCATCTATTCTACCTCTTTTTAGTACTGAATAAGGCCCTATCAAGGTCACAAGTGTTTACCAGCCCTTTTTTCCAGCAGTTTATTATCAAATTAAACTTGGTGATTAAAATAAGAATAATAATAGTAAATATATTTCAGTGTTTTATGTAAAATAACCTGAGATTAAATTCATTTTAATACATAGTAACATTTATGTATGGTTAGTTATAATAAACTACAAAGAATACTAATACAAGTTAGTATCGTAGGAATAAAGGTGTTTTCTCTGAACTTTCAAGATGTCAACTAGCTTCAATTAGTTTTTAATGTTCCTGATACCTTTTGTAATCTTTCAAATTGTTCACAGCGTCAAGTAAAACAGTAAGAAAAATAATTTAATATAACTACTTCACTGAACTAACTTGCTTGTATGAATTATTATTCATAGGAATTCAATTTAGACAATGAATCATACCGGCTCCAACTCCTGTCGTTCAATCAGCCTTCGGAATTGAAGCATTGAGTATATGACAACAGCAGCCCTGGCTGCTTGGTTGGTTGTAGGGTGCATGAAGAGTGTATCTATTCCGTAGAAATTTGAATTGATCATAAGAGGAGATCTTCCTCGCAAGTAAACATATTCTTCCCACCAATCCGAAACATAATTTGTAGCCCACCTGAAGCATCAAAACAAGAAGTATAAATTAATTTAAACAACATGATTCTTAACTAATTTTGAATAAGAAAGAAGATAAATTCTGTTGAGTGCTCTGGTCCACCCAGGATTTCACTTTACAATTTCTTTGTAAGTAGTTTTAAACAATAATAAAGGTTATTATTACAATTAGATAATGGGTCAGAAATAATAATAAAAAAACACATACATGAGTTGAACTAGAGTGCATACACATGTATATCCTTATACTTATAAATCAACAGAAGCATAAATACTTTTTTCTAATTTTTTTTACAAATTACATAAGCTTTATTTACATTACCACTTATTTCTTAGAGGAAGCAGAAATATCAAAACTATTCTAACATTAAACTTAAACAAGCGATCTAAAAATATATATTAAATTTAGAGAAAAAGAAATGGTTTACCAAGATTTTAATACCAGGTATCTCTGCAGTTTTACACCAATACCATTTTGAAATTCCTGGGCAAGTTTTTCCATTCTTGTATACTGTTTATCGTCCAATAATGGTCTTACACTGCGAAGGTACTGAAATAATGTCCATAAATTATGAAAAGTATATTTGATTGTGTTAAAAGTATGGGATGAGAGATATAAACATATCTAAAAATAAAATATTCATTCAATGTTTTCTAAAAAAAAAAATTAGTATCAGCCTATCACTTTATTTCATTATGTACTATTTTATTTTTATCCCCAAAATTTATTTTATTATTTTATTTTATAGTAAATAATACATATCACATACCAATGATATAAGTATAGTACTCACACCTAGTAAGCATAATTAAATCTGCTTTATTAATGTAATCACCCCATGATTTGTTAATAATGCACAGACTAAAAAACAAAGAGGTTGAAATAAATGACAATAATAAACTAATTCTTCCAATAAGTCAGAAAAGAAGAACTTTAAAAATAAATGGAATATGGTCTGGGTGCAGTCAAATTAAACCCAAATAGTAATATTTTGTACTATATTTATTTGAGCCAACTTTTCGCCCCATGTTGCAGGGCTTTGTCAGGGCTAAAAAAGATACAAATACTTAACATAAGTAAAAAAGTAAATGGAAAATTACAAGGGTATACAATGAAATGTAAAAATTAAAATAAGAAAAATTAAAGATTATAAACAATAAATGAAAACAGAAATGGTAACAGATAAAAAGAAGAAATATTAAAGAAAATACAAATAAAGAGATGAAAAGGAATAAGAATAAAATCAAGAAAAAAAAACGACCGAGACAGAATTCATACCTGCTTTGACGGAAGTCAGAGTCAGAGTGAACCGTTTGTATTGGGAGGAGTGGGGATGGCAGTTAAGTACATCACATTTGAATTTAATTTTAATGTAAGCAGTGTAGAAAATATTATTTCAGAAGCCCACTTTCCTGTCATATCTTTTATTCTGGTTTTATTTTATAAATTCTCACCCCATACTTAATTTAATTATATTTTATATTTATTATCCTTCCTTTTTCTTTTATATTTATGTATCTTATTTTTTAATTTATATTTATGTGTTACCAGCTTACGTGTACTTACATTAATTACTTTATTATTAATTTTTCTATTATATAATTTACATACCTCTGTATCCCCACAATAAAATAATAATTGAAATATTCTAAAATTTAATGTATTTTGTGTAATAAAGATGACAGAGGAAGAAACATAACCAACTGAAGCTTTAAAAGCATGTAAAAATGAAACTATATAACTAATATAACTTTTCAAGAACTTACTCTTGCCATAGTCTCTTTAACCGATGGTAATGGTAACCTTGGCAATGATCCCTGATAGCTGTACAGCATTGGTCTGCTTGGCCCTGATACAAGTTTCACACAAAATAGCCATGCACGAGTTTTCAAAGATGGTTTCTTTCCTGGTCCACGAGATTCATACATCCATCCTGCAATTTCATGCATTCCAAAATATTAGTGACATTAATATAAATACAATTATAACAAGCCAATAAAATATAAAATTTACATAAAGTGAAAAAGACATCTTAAATAAATAATTTTAAAAAAAAAATTTTTCTTTTAAAAGTGGATAAAAATCAATTATTGAAACAATAGGATAGAATAGGATTTGATTTACGAATAATAATTGTAAATTTTGCCATCTGTTATTTAAAAAATATTTGCCTTAATATAAATGCTAAAATAGTTTGATTACTTATATTTTTTTAGCCATTCTGATACAAAATACAATAGAAGTAGACAAGAGGAACATAAATGAGAAAAATATTAAATTTGAAAAGTTATGTTGACTAATCAATGGCCAATAACAGTTCCTCGTTTTTCATAATATCTTGAAGAGTTCCAAATTAAACCTAAAGACATTTCAATAGACCCCTGATAAAGTTTCACTTCCAGTACATGAACACACCCTTAAGGGTGCTTTGGGAACTGACTAGTTAAAATTTTGAAGTTTTAATCTGTTGATTAAATTGCACTCTCAAAACATAACTCAAAAATTTAAACTAGAGAAAATGGAATTCAAAATGTTTTATTTTTAATGGAGGAAATGGGGTAGCTCAGTAAGTAAGGCAACTTTCAGGACCAGGCTAAAATTATGCTATGGCAGATAATTATTTAATCTATAGCCATGAGTCAAGCCTGTGGGTTCGGGAGCCCTTCTGGGACAAACCCAGCCTCTATAAAGTAGTTACCCTAAATTGGGGGAAAGTCTGGAGGTTGAGCATGATCTTGAACAAATCACTTCCTTGCACAACCATTGTTAAAAAACAATACTTTCTTACAAAGTACTGAATCCCTAGCTCTTCGTGGGTTGTAGTGTTACAGATTTTAATTATTCTTATTTTTAATTAAATTTATTTTGGATTGAAAAACATGAATGAAGAGTATATTATTCTGATCTAATGTCTATCAATAATAAAAATTCTTCCGTCCAATGAACATTCCCTATTTGGAGTTCACATATTAATAAAAAATGAGTTCACTTGACCAATAAAACTACACATCATAGAAGAAACTATTAAAGATCCAAAATTAGAGCAACAAAATCCTAATGAACTTCAAAATTACAGAAACATAGTACATCATATCGCATAATGTATTGATAATCCTAAGTGTTTTATACCTATTAATTAACTTCTATCAATTTTAACCATATAATTACTTTGAAATGTTTAAAATGTATATTTTTAAAAAAAAGTTTTATGTTATTTACTAACCATTGTTTTATTAAATGAATATTACACTAAAAAAATTAAAATAAAAATTCTTCAAAGACTTACTAACCTTTGTACATAAAGAGAGCCTTGAGAGCATACTTCAAAGAAAGTGAAAAGCCCAAGAAGCCGATAGCACTCAACCCGGCGCATGCTGCAATCTCGTACTTAATATCTTTGCTGTAAATTGATACAGAATAGTTTTTAATAACTTTCTGAATAGTTTTTCATAATTAATATTAAATATAGAAATAATCAGATCCATATAGGATGGAAAATGAAAAAAATATTTCATACAATTAACTAAAAATAATTTCAAAGCTGTGAGAGTAAAAAAGGTTTTAATTTTAAAAAAGGATGATAAATTTATTTCCCCAAAAAGATGTTCATGCAGGTAAAAGAACTTTTTAAATTTATTATGGCAGTTTGAATAGTAAAAAGATGGATCAAATAAGTATGTTTATTGATTTGAGGGAATTTAATTATTAATTTTAATCTAAATCAAAACTTTTAAAGGAAAAGGTTTATTTACATTAGTTTCCTGTCCACTTAAAAAAATAAATAAATAAATAAAATAAGAATTAAGACTCATTAGATGTGATCAATTTGAAGTTTTAAATGATGTAATTATATCTGTGGAAATTATAATACAAAATAAAAAAGGCACAATTGGCCTTGGAAGTTCAATAATAACATTCTATTAATTAAAAGTCTACATCACAGCAATTTTCTCTGTCGTATTAACTATTCAATTTTCCTAGTTATAATGTGGATGTAGCAAATATTTATAGATATATAAATTAACAGAAAATATATCATTAGGTGACTTAAAATACTCAATTAGTTGTTGTATATTTGTACAAAGTAAAATGAAACTGGCAAAAATAAAGTTAAAAAAGATTTGTTTGAATTACGAAATTGATAATTTATCGTATCTATAAACAAAAAAAATTCTTTTATTTTTTTCTACCCTAACAAATTCATTATTTAATGTATTATAATATCATTCAATAGTAAAATATTACTTTTTCACAAGTATAATGACTTTTTTGATGATGCATAAACGTAACATTAGAAACAATTATATAAATGCTTAAAGTAAGACGAGCAGAATATGTGAGGAATTAAAATGTATCATTAACCATCTTCAAAACAACAAATTCACATAATATAAATTTAAAATATTTTTATATTGAAGATTTAGTGGTAATCTAGTGGTTTGCACAATATTCCTTAGCTTAGAATCTCTTGAAAGAGACAAGGTATTAATAAATATTCATAATTATTAATAAATAAAATTAATGAGGCTCTATATGGGAAAAATATATAAAAGTGTCCCATAATAATAAATACCTTCTGATCTACACCCTTACAAAAAATTCTTTGCGCGAATGAAACGCTGTAATTTTACACCATTTTTCTTAATTATTTTTTTTATATGCACTACATGTCTGAAAAAATTTTTGATGTTACCTTAAGCCATGATTATCTAGAAAGATTTTTTGTGAAAAAAATGTTGGAAAAGTAAAAGTTCATAAAGATATTTGGGCTACTTATTGGAATAACAGGGGGGCTATAGATTGGAAACATGAGTGACAAGTATTTGGTAGGGTTGTAGTGTGAATATATTTCTACGGCGGAAGGCGTTTATCAGGGAACTTTTATGTATCTTATCCAGATAAGAATCTTCAGTAATGTGATTATCCTGATGATAGTACTAAAACTACTTTTAATCAACAAGATTTGAGGAGGCAGCAGGAAATTGGTTGTAAAATAGATTTAACATTGACCTAATCACAGTTTTTGAAGATCATCTCACTGTAAATAATATTATATTAAATAAAATTATTGCTTACTTTGGTATCAGTCTTAATATTTTGTCCAACCCAGGTAGTTCTATGCCATAGTAGTGAGAGCCCGAAACAACGGCAGCAGTAGCAAACAGAGAACTGATTGGAACAGGATAAAATCCAGTCTTCAGATTGTTCTATCAACAAGGTTTAAAATGTTTAGTTAAGAAATAAATCAAAGTCCCAATCCTATATTAAAGCTATAATACAAATCAATTTTTATAGTTTAATAAAAGACACCTCAATGATAGTAAACGTTTCATTTAATAAAGTTTTAGGAAGAGAATTATTACTTTTTTTTTAGTCCATGTATCTAAACCTCTAACACCTTCAGATCAATACATATATTTCTTAATACATTCTTTCCTACCATAAGTTCAGGCATTATGCACATTTCAAGTTTCCTCAATCTATTTTTCTAAATCAATCATTAAATTAACTAGTTCATTTTTCATAAAACTTTGCTATAATAATAAGTTCACATTCTTCCCTTATATTGTATTCTGTATCTTAAACACATCTGATGCAAATTAAGAATTAAATTGGCAAAATAAGGAACGAATTTAATAATTACTAATTTTAAAATGTTTTAAACTTACAATTACAAATAGAATATTTTTTTTTTAATTTCAAGAGATGACGTAGTTAATTTAACAATTGACTTAAAAAAGCGAACTGAGGCAACCTGAAGGGGTGGGGGAGGAGGGTTAAGACCCGAAACGTTGTTGGTAGTAAAGAATTCATAAAGAAATATATGTGTTAATCTAAAAGGGTGTAAATGATTTAGATTTCTGGGCCCTGTTTCATAATGAAAGCTAATAGTATTGGTTCATAAATACAAGTATAGAAACAACCTGGTAATAATACTAATACTTATTTTTCCAAATAGGGAAGACTATTAGTGATATTACAGGAATCAAAAAGTACTAGAGTTCAAAATTATGAGAGATAGTTGACCATAGATGACTTGTACAAGGAGAAGATGGTTGGGGGAGTGGTCAAAATGAAACACAAATAAGTTGATGTAACTTATTTAATTATGCCAACGTTTCGGCTCGAGTTTCTAGCCTTCTTCAGGGCTGTTAGCTTGAAATGCAATCGCCAAGTGATAAGTTACATCAACTTACTTGTGTTTCATTTTGATCGCATCCCCAACCATCTTCTCCTTGAAATAAAATTCAAGTTACTATTGTACAAGTCTTGGAGTTCTATCAATGGGTAGATTCTCCACATGTTTGTATCATGTCATAATATCACTTAGAGCAAATTTACTTGATGTGTATATATGTATACAGTTGTAAATAGCAATAAATAAATTATTATTAAATTGTACAGGTCAGTGTAATTTAAGTAAGTTAAATCTACAATACTAATAGTATTAGTTTGTACTATATTATCAAACAGGGCCCTGGTCTAATAATATTGTAATTATAAAAAGCCCTTTTGAAGTAAAATTTTAAAACATTTTACACAAAAAAAGTGTTGTTTTTTTAATTGATGATTATAATAAATAAAAAACAAATACAATTATTATATTCTAAATCGAAATGGCTTGTAACAGAACAATCATTTTTTTTTTTTTACAATTCGTAAAATATGAGCACAGCTTATGCCCAAAAGAATACTGAAAAATATAGGAGGAAACACCGAATTTACAAACAAAAGTCCATGAATCGATCACTTTTTTGGAATATTGTCATGTTTACATCACGAGTACTTAACATGATACAAAATGAAGGTCGGCCAACGACTAATTATTGCTTAAGTGCGAAAAAAGTTAACATCAAAGAGGAAACGGTTTTTCTTCCGAAAACTGAGTTTAAACAAGAAAAAAATTCACCTTAGAAATTAATAATAGATTTTAATGAACAACACTGCATTCAACTTACTTCATACTCATTGTGAGTACAGTATACTTATTTATAATGAGAAAGGTAATATTTTTTTTTTTAAATTTTATATAAAATATCCCACACCCAATTTGCATTGAATAAAAGCCTAAGATAAAATAAATAAAAAATACATTAATACCTAACAGATAACCAACAAATCTACCAATAGATAAATAAAGGTTGGGAACTTCTACTCTAAAAAGTCCAAGGAATAAAAGAAAAAAGGATAAAAAAAATAAATTTACTGTATTAATAGGGCGGAAGAAATGTTTTGAACTTGTATTTAACAGAATTTGGATGACAGATGTCGAAATTATCCTTGCGGATCCGGTAGACATGTTATATTATTTAAAAAAGCTTGTGGATAATAAAATTAAAATCTTTCATCAACCATAATAATGAAAAATTAGAAAATATAAGAGCTATCTTTTTTAACACATTCCCTCCTTCCCAGTTCAGAGATATTGCTAAAAATCCTCTTAAAAATTAAGATGAATCATCAATATGTAAAGAGAGGGTATACTTCAATTCTCATTAACTATTTAATAAAAATTATTCATTGGATTAAAACAAACTCATTTCACTATATCTATAGTAACACATAAAGGCGAAGAGTTTGTTTGAACACGTCATTTCAGGAACTATCAATATGATTTAAAAAATTCTTCTTGTGTTAGATAGCCTATATATTGAAAAAGGTTCTAGGTTTTATATCATCATGCTACTACTCATAGGAAAGAAGCGGTAATCGCATAAGTGACATTTTTAATGGTGGTTCATGATACTAAAGATGTGTACATGATAATAATAATGTAAACCTGGACGTAGGCAAAGTGGAGCCGCCCCCCCCCCCCATAGATTTTTGGGAATAAAGAAAATAGTGAACTTATTTGATAGATGATTGCTTTTTGCAAACATGCTATAATTAGTAAGATAACATTGTTGAGTTGGCATCTTCACGGATCACAATCACACCTTTGACAGGACAAGGTAGATATATCGATTCTTCGGTAAAAAAGGTAAGATTCAATAAAGGCAATTATTCGTCATATACTTATCTCTAAAAATAAATGAATAAAAAAGAACCTTTTTTTAGATTCCATTCTTCCTATTATAACTATAATACTATAATACAGTTTCCCACTTTAATAAACTCATTATGTTTGTTGATAATAAATTAAAGAAGGCAACCATTCTAGAAGAGGTGGTTAATATTTTTTTCTCACAATTCCAGAAGGCTGATGCTCTCATAGCAAACCTCTTTATCAACTCCTATATTTTTTATTTGTTTGTATTGCATGTATTTATGTACAATAATTAAATTTATTCTCGATTTTCAATAACTTATTGTAATTACAGCTAATAAAAATTTAAAAAGTAATAAATGAATTTTATGAAGTAGCAATAAAATGGTGGGGGAATTACATCTTGGAATGCAGAATTAAATATTTTTCTTTACTCAAACTTTCAGAATGGTCTGTGTGTAAAAAATGTGGGCTGAGGTAGGCTCCCCTCTTGGAAAAATCCTGCCTAAGTTCATGAATGTAAATAAAACATTTAAACCAATGCTAATTAAACAGAAATACAGCTTAAACGGTTGCAGACTAAATTGATTGAAAAAATAACAGCTGGCGAATTGCCAATTCCTTTCAATAAACAACATTCAAACTAACACAGCTGGGCAGTGGGGTTGTGATATTTTAAATAGTTTTTCCAATATGTTGTCGTTTTTCCATAATATCATTTATTAAATAAACAAAAACATTAACATCAGTCGACATTATTTAATATGTTTATGGGGGAATATATGATATTTTTGGTGATAGTGTGTTCTTAATACATACAAACACATTTGTTATTTTCAGTCTTGACAAATCTAATTGCGATTTCAAGGTAAGATCTTTCGATAAACAATATTTTTTACATCTACTTGTTTACAACTTCACATTACATTTTACATCCACAAGACCTCACCAAAATAAGAATACTAAGAAATGTATACTTGCCTTCAGCCTGGCTACTCTTTTCTTCCATGACCTCACACCAGAATCCCAGACGAGATGCAGAACCTCCCTGTCGAAGTTGACGTCCCATCCTTCGTGGGTGATTGCGAAGGAAAAGGCGACGGCCGAGTGGGCTTCTGCCATCTCGTCCTCTTCTTACCTGCACACACGAATATGGGTCAAAATTATGAATGAAAGATAAAAAAAAAAAAAAAAAAAAATTGTACATATTCAATATCAATCATAGAAGATCAACATTATATTAGTCGACTTCATCTTCGGAGACATATTTAAAAATACATCTACCAAAAAAAAAAGTGCAAAGGTCAGTAAGCTTCCTCACCATTGCTACTAGTTAGGTAGGTACATAATTACAAATATTTCAAGATTTAAGAATACATTTTATTATGTTAATTTTTTAATATTTGATTAAAAATCTTTACGCATGCCTATTATTAGACGTGAAGGCAATCGCTGGAAATTTCAAAGCGAAGTTGAGAAGAAGAAAAACAAGCGGTTAATAGGAAACCACAGCATTCATGCCAATGACATTGGGCAAAGGCTAACTAACTTAGTGGCGTCCAGAAACCTGGTTTTGGGTAGTAACCGTTATTCCCACAAGAATATTAACAAGGGGATTCGGACGACTCCCGATCGGTCAGTGGTAAATCAGATCAACCACATCTTTATAGGAAGACAGCATAGGTGCAATTTACGGAACGTGAGGGCATACGAAGGAGGTAATGTAGATTTGGACCATTTCCTAAACATCAATCACGTGACTGCTAAAATATCCTTAACAAAGAAGTCCAAAACTACCGATAAACCCAGAAGTTTCAACCAGAGAAAGTTGAAGAATACTAAGACTAAGCATATTTATGCAGAATTGCTAGATAGTGAAATACGCCAACGAAGATCCTGGTCAATATATTTAGAGGTTCTGGTCAATCAGTCAGCGATGAAGCAATAATGCAACTAGTTTAGGAAGTATAAGGAACGCAAGAGCAGCAATTATCAATCTTCGATGAAGAATGTAAAGCAGCAATATGAGGCTATGATTAGATCAATTATAAGAAGGTCTGTTGAATAATACCGACAGAGAAAGCAGAATGAAGATGGTGGAAAGATAGAACTGATGTGGTGTGAAAAAGAAGAAGAAAGCTCTATAAAAAAAAAAAAAAACTAAATCCTGTATGGGTAAAGAGGGTAACTTGATCTGTAATGTCTGAAGTTTACGCAGAATGGAGAAATACCTTTATTAATAGCCTCAACTATAGAGGCGAAAACACTAGAAACGAAGAAATTATTAGAAGAAAGAAAATGAATAGAACATCGAGCCCCTTGATGAGGATCAAATCGCTGATACCATCAGCAAACTCAAAAACAATAAGGCTCCTAGTGCAAATGCACTGCCTAATTCCATGTACTGCCTACGGAACTCCTAAACAGTATTGGAAGTGGTCATAATAAAGTATTACAAGACTTCAAAAGAGAAAAAGAGGTGAAAATCGCTGATTGGAATATACCCAATATACAAAAAGGATGATAGGCTTTCAAACAGCAACTATCAAGGCATCTCTTTATTTTTCTGGGTTTATATTATATATTATTGTTATATACTGGACATATATTATTTCTCATTTGCTTAGGGCGGTGCTTGCCATATGTTGGAAGTGAACTCGGTTCGTACCAATATGGCTTTAGAGAGGAAAATCCACCTCGGACCATTCTAGTTAGAGTGCGTGAATTTGATACCAAAACTCAAAACCTTTTCATAGATTTTAATGCAGCATATGACATCATATTGCCTGAAGAGCTATAGAGAGCCCTGAGAGAATTTAATATACTAGGGAAATTTATACAAAAGCTCTTTATGAAGTATGCGAGATGCATTGTTAGGATAGATGGTGAAGGATTCGAGGATTTTTAAGCAAGAAAATGACTCCGGCAAGGGAATTCTCTGGCTCGTATATTCTTTGATCTGGTACTAGAGAAGGTATAAGGAACATGTGCTATAAGGAAGTATATATACTAGACTTGTCCGATTGTTAGTCTAAGTGAATGATGTAGACATCGTGGGACGGTCCCTTCAGATTCTGAATGAAACTTTTTTCGCATTGGAGCAGGTGAAGTTTTGACATTCCGGTAAATAAAGAAATTGCTGTATTGAAACGTACAAGGATTAATTTTATCTCAAAGTAAGGCGGTAAGTGGAAGCTCAAAGAAGCGTGCACGAAATGTTTAATTTATAATATCGTTATACCATAATTTATACATTATATAAGTACTTAAAAGAAAACAATATATGATGTCGACACATACGAATTTTCTTACAGTTTTAGAAGCAAAACATAATATAAAATTTGATTGCAGTATATTCCCTAATGTAGGTAATATTATAGTGTTAGTAAAGATGGATAGAATTATGACTCCAAGTAAGAGAGTATTAATAAATGCAGAAATTTAAACTTGATTTTATTTGTTCTTCCGAGACCCGTTGCGGTCAAACCAGTTGGGTAAAGGTGACGATAATTAAGGATATTATAGGAATTTGATCTCATGATAGTGCTGGAAATAAGAATCAATCACGGATCCTAAAACAAAACGAGTCCTGCGTCTAAAGCGTTAGAATCTTGATTAATAGAACAAAGGTCATATCAATCGAAGGATTATGAAGTGAACACTTTCTCAGCATTCAGACTTCAATGGGTCAACAAAAAAATCTCCACAACAAATCGCCCTGGAATGGCAACGACACAAAAGAATATTCAAATATAACAAGAGGTCGGTGACATGAAATTCTATATCGGGTTATTAAAGTTGAGATGGGCCAGTAAATCGATAATTTGCAGCTAGCCACAGAATGCTCCAGCATACGACATATGACATTTGTATTGGGAGAGAAAGTGTGAATAATAAATTGAAAAAATTAAACACACTTCTCTTAAATATCTTTATTTTTATACGTTTCGGCTATAATCATGGAAAACTTCATTTGATGTATCCAAGTTTAAAATTATCAATTACAGACTATTATTTTCGAGTTGATTTATTAAACTATCATACTTTTATATGAATTAAAATATTTTGCACAATAGCTCCTTTATTACCACAGTTTCATTTGTTGATTGTTAATGAAAGTTTGATAGTACTGAGGATAAGGTTTTAAATGTTTAGGGTGATAGATATAATAGGATTATTGATTAATGAATTGAATTAGGCATGGTAGTCAGTAATTGAAAATTTTAAACTTCATTACATCAAATTGAGGTCTCCTTGATCGTCCCACCGAAACTGAGAAAAATAAGAAAGATATAACTCCAAAAACATTTCTAAAGGACAAGATCTCGAGGCCATCTTCTTTTCAGACGTCTAGGAGGATTATTAGGTAGTGAAGGAGAAGCCAGGTTAGAAACGAGTTGGTTTGGGTGGTTGGGAAGTTTATTATGGAAGGATTGGTATCTGGTTCTGGCCAAATCGGCAACATAGGGGACATTGAGGTCCTGATGGATGATTAAATTTGTGACGAAGTAAGGAGCATTAAGGATTTTACGAAGGATTTTGGACTGTATGTTGGATTCGAGAGGAATTAGATGGTTTAGTGAAGCCCCATAGCTCAACTCCGTATGTCCAAATAGGCCTTATAATAGTCATGTAGATCAGTCTTTTGTAATGGATTGGAAGTTTGGACCATTTGTCTAGTAAATGTTGTAATAGTCGGAATCGACGAGCAGTTTCCTGTCTTTTCAGTCTTGTATGAGGATTCCATGTCAGTCGTTTGTCGAGATGTAGTCCTAAGTAACGATTCTGTTCAACAGGAATAAGTGGGGTATTATTAAAAGATACTGTAGGGCAAGACGAAGGTTTACGACGAAGGGTAAATGTGATTTGGTGGGATTTATTGGAATTTATTTTAATCCTCCAGTTTTGGCATCATTCTTCGAGGGTGGTGATGAGGAATTGGGATATGGAAGGATCATTATTTTTGAAATGTTAAAAATATTAATCTCTAAAGACTTTTTTAACTATCATAAAAATCTGCTTATAAAAAGTAAAATCACTATTTTTACAACATTAAATTTAATTATGATCCAGTTAGTGTATTTAACCAACGATATATTGATAAACTTTTTTTTTTTTTGTTATTTCCAAAAACATTTTTTTTGTATTCTTAAAATAACAAAATCTGAATGTTAAAATTGCACTTGCTTTTCAATAAAGTTAATACAATATAGGGAATTAACATGAACTATAGATTCTCCAAATAGGTACTTTGTGGGAGTAAGAGGGGTCAACTTGAAGTGAAAAAATGATTAATTTAACAAAAATTAATTGTGATAACTAATAAAGCATTACTACAATTATAGATAATTTTGGTTTCGTTCCCTTTTCTTTGGTGTAATGTTACCATCTGATTGTCTATGCCCTGCCCCCTCTAGTTTTAATCCTGGCTGGGTACGCACTTGGGTGCTTCTTACATGAAGCTCAAACATTACTGCTCTTAACTTTTATCAAACGTCCGAGGGTAAGACCGAAACGTAGATGGGAGGATTGCGTTAAAACTGATTTAGTAGAATTGGGTTTGGGGGAGGATCACTGGAAGGATGTGTGTAGAGAGTGATTGGTGGTATCGGTATCGAACCTTCGAGTTCGTTAGGTCTTCATCATTATCATTATTATTTGATTTGTTTACTAACAAAAACCGCCATTACGTTAGCTGTTTTGTTTTCTTAATTTTATAAACAGAGCTAAGAAAATAAATCAAAATGAAAATATTAATATAGATTGTTTAGGACATTGTTAATTAAAACAATTACTTGAAATACCTCACTAAAGAATCAAAACGTTATGAGTTTAAAAAAAAAATGGATCTCCCATTAACTATTGCCATAACTTTTGCAAGAATTAGTATTATTCTTTCCATTTCATCATTAGGTAACTATTTAAAATAACAGAAATCATTTTGAGTATTTATTTCAAATGATTGATATATTTTTTTATATTTTAAATAATATTAGCAAACAACAATTTTCTTAGAATAGCATAATAAATTTTGAAATAACTAATCATAGAAATAAATCGAAAAATAATATATTTCAAAATCGAAGAATTTTTGACTTGATTCATGAAACGTTTCGTTGTTTTCAAATTATTTTTTTTTTTTACCAACTATGAAATAATAAGATGGTGCTCTCCGACTCTTTTCGTTCGTTCGTTTTGTGAACTATTTTTTTCCAAGTTCTTAAAAACTGTTATTTTTTATCAAATTAAATAAGCATAATAGCAAAGACGACCAACACTAGTTTTAAAACCAATATGAAACGGTTTAATATGTCTCTATGCATTATCAGAATGATTTTAAAACAAAAACAAAACGGTTTACAGGAACTAATTAACAATAATGGGTGGCCGTTCACAACTAAACAGTTACAAACTGTTAAAAAACGAATCCCATGGTAAATATTAGAATTAGTTAAAAACAAATATTAATGCGGGTAATAACACTTAACGGTTCCTAGATAACAACAACATGGTAACTGTTGTACAAGATCCACGGGTCATAATAAGAAGTTTCCCAAGTTATCAAGTCGTCCATAAGAAAAAATATTGTATTCTACAATTAAGTAACTTTATATATTAGGGTATTCATGATGTTGTGTTAAATATAAAATGTTTTACCGTGTTAAATGTTATAGGTATAGGATTGTGAGCAGCCCTATTTAAAGTCATGTTAAATGTTAAATGCAAAGAGCTCCTAGCGGATTTTCTGAGCAGCTTGTTTTATAAACTTTATTCCAAAACTTCATGTTATTGTTTACTTTTAAGTTTTGATTAAAGCAATTTAATACAACATGCCTGAATTGAGTGAAAATTGGAAGTTTGGCCACTGAGTGCCTTGTTGATTTTTAACTTGTGAGAAGAGAATCAAGATGAGTTAATTGACGACTGTCATTACATTATTATTATTTCCATCCATTGCTTTATTAGTTATAAAAACATCCAAAACAATACTAACACAATCAAAACACAAATTATGAACAAGTAACCTAAAACAACAAACATAATGGTGACAAGCTCAGCTGTTCTGTTGCGTGACGTCATTCTCCATTTAACAGACCTAGTGACTCCCAACCATGTAATAGGGGTATTCATGATCTTTAGTTTAACATGTTAAAGCGTGTTAAATGGAAAAACTCATGTTAAATGGAGAAATATTTCCTTCTTTTACCATGTTAAAATGATATAACATATAACATGGCTGAGAGTCTGTTAAATGGAGAATGACGTCACGCAACAGACCAGCTGAGCACGTCATATTGTTTGCTGTGTTAGATTACTTGCTCATAGTTTGTGTTTTGATTGTCTTAATATTGTTTTGGATGTTTTTATAAATAATAAAGTAATGGATGACAATAATGTTTTAACAGTTTTCAAAGATGTTGATATTTTGTTTCTCTTCCTCATAAGTTAGAAGATCAACAAGGCACTCAGTGGCCAAGCATTCACACAACTTCTACTTTTCACTCAATTTAAGCATGTTCTAATAAACTACTTTAATCAAAACTTAGAGGTAACAATAACATGAAGGAAAGGTTATAAAGGTTGTAAAACA
Source organism: Halyomorpha halys (assembly GCF_000696795.3). NCBI lineage: Eukaryota > Metazoa > Arthropoda > Insecta > Hemiptera > Pentatomidae > Halyomorpha > Halyomorpha halys. The sequence continues at coordinate 1,014,335 of NW_027105190.1, read as the reverse complement.
AGTTGCTCAGAAAATCCGGTAGGAGCTCTTATGAATTTAACATTTAACATGACTTTAAATAGGGCTGGCTGCTCACAATCCTATACTTATAACATTTAACATGATAAAACATTTTACATTTAACACAACATCATGAATACCCCTAATATGGTAAAAGAAGGAAATATTTCTCCATTTAACATGCTAAACTAAAGATCATGAATACCGCTTTTATATATTTTGTTGTCCAAAATATGAGGATTGTAAATTCAAATTCTATCAAATTTAGCCATCTTTATAAACTGACTGTTGCCTGAGTGTTAACACTATTTAAAATAGTGAAAAAAAAATATATGAGTGGGTGTTCTTGAACAGATTCATGGTTAGTAATACAAAACATGGAAATCAATATTAGAATAGCGAAGTTGCAGGATAGGTATAATTATCTCAAAAAAACAAATGATAGTTTCATGACACACTATATAATCAACCTCATGCTAACATGTGATCTACTATTGTAGGTATATCCCTCGGTTGCCCAATAACAACATACCAACATACATATGTTGTATATAAGGCCTCACAAAACTTTGTAACTAACTCTTCTTTTTTTCAATTTGAATAAAAGCTTTTTATCCGACAGCTTTGCAATATCCTCAGAATAAGCACGATGTTCGTCATTCTTTTAAGTCATGTAGATATCAAATAAGAAGGTTTTCATTTCAATTGTGAAAAAATATATTCTTGATTTTATTTCCTGGGAACGTGTTTGTTCGTTTTATATCAAGAGATTGAGGTGAAAATTAACTTCCTAAATAGTGAAAACCATATGAAAAATCTATAAGCAGAATTTAAGAGAAAACTACAAGAAATTATAATCCAACATAATATATGTAGTTGGAATATTAGTACTTGAAGATGGGGAAATCCGAAACATGCAAATATAGAATATAGATAATATTCTAAAGGAATTTATTCATTCACTACACCATCTTAATATAAAAAATTTAAAAAAATATAATTTATGGCTAAAAAGTTAGTTATAAGGTTATATGAGGCATAACGAGATAAAATTAAAACAATCCGATGAGAATTTAATAACACTGGTTTACGTTGCCTGTCCACCTATTTATTCTTATCCTATTTATTAAGCGTTTAATGTTATTTCGTGGAGGACACACGCATTCTGTATAGAATTGGATAAATAGATACTAATGTTTTCCTAGATGGAGAGATCCAAGGTTAATAGAACCAAAAGGAAGTCTCAATGTCATTTGGTTTACAAATTTCTAAAAACGATATCTTACCTCACTTTATTCAATAACTATTGGGGAGTCCCACCGTAAGGACAGTTTTAAATCACCATCTCTCTTTTAATTTTAGAAATATATTTTTATCTTTTTTAAATCACTTCTGTAAAAATTAATAAAAAAAAACTTTTTTTTATTTTTTTTTTTTTATTTTTTTTTTTTTTTTTTTTAGTAAGTAGGTACGTATATAGAACCATCATTAATAATTTAATAATGCTTCAAAGGTATTTTAGAAATTCCGTAATCAATAAGTCAGTATGTTAGAGCTATCTGTTCTTTAAAATATTAAAATAAAGATTAAACGGGTTCCCATCAACGCTAAGCTTTGAAGTGAATTAAATTATATTTTAAATGAGAAGCTATAATGTTCCAGTAAATTATAGTTTTCGAGTTATTCGAAAAATTATTAAGTATCCCATAAGTACATGGCATTATTTTCAGAGATAAAGACCTACAAAAAAATACAGACCATTTTCCCCAGGAATTCGAAAATTGTCTCATATTTTCTAAAATAATCGTTCTACGAGAATAATTATATAAGACGATTTTAATATATTAGGCTCATTGGTCCTCTTGAAAATTTTGGAAAAACCAAAAAATTGACTAGTTGAATTTGAGAGAAAAAAAAATCAAGTTGAAACTATTCATTTTTGTTATATTCTAATTAACAAGATTGTTAAACAATGTAAATCGGGTGTGTAGAATATGAATAATTTATTTATTTCTAATACATTTTATTACAATTTCTTAAAAATTTAGTAAACACTATTTTGGCAGATTAAGTAACGAGTAGTCATTTTTCTATGTTCTATGCACTTGGTTAGCATTGTTTATTCATCAGTCTTTTTGGAATCGATATTAAGCTAATAACAAGTAATAGTGCTATATTCTCAAGGGTCCCTTATACTATTCCTAATATATTAGGAGAAAGAATACGTAAGGTTGTTATGAACCTTAACATATAGATCAGAAGAAACTTGACGTTGAACAACGTGACGCCTAATTAGGACTACTTCAGAAGCACCGTGATCCTAGTTCTTAATGGATACAGTCGTATTGCGGGTGTTTTAGAAAGTATAAGATACCCACAGCATTGAATACTTATAGAGGAGTGATCCCCCAAGATAAACGTCCCGTACGTGGAGTCAGAAGAGTAGAGTGGCGACACTCCAGCAGATGGCCCTCCTGCGCATATCGGACAAGTCATAGCAGGAGGCGTACTAATGAGCCTCTTGCGAGAAAACTACTAAAACTACTTCTGTCACAAGAAGTAAAAAAGTCTAACCAGGCTACCAGAGACTGCCCAAGTGAGGATTGGAAAAGATCATAACAGATGGGAGAGTATCTTCCGGTAGAACACATTAAAAAAATAAAACAGTGGGTGATAATCCCAAAAGGGGCTACCTACCCCAAGGAAGTACTTCCCACCGTCAGAGTAACTACATGCACCCTCCCGGTCTAGGGGGGTTTTAGACCAAATTCCTTGAAAATGATAAATTAATCCTTTATTCACTAGCTCTAGGGAACCAGAGACCTCCCAGCACATCGTGCTAATCTGAACTTCTATGAGACACTATAGGACGAGCTCAACTTCTTGATGGAAAGCTATCTCCCTCAGTCAATGACCATGGAGAACTAATCGTAATACAAGGTCTTTGTGTACAAGTGGAAGGAGGTTGCACGTCCAAGTAACTTTTCCTCGTTGGACTTGCATCCGCATCAAGGACGCCGTGGGTCAGTTGAAGGGCAGAAGAAGACAGCGGCTGAAGAATGAAAGACAAAATGTAAATTATTTTGATTACAGCAGTAGGTTACAGCGCAGGCACGCATAGCTTACAAATAGCCGTCTAACATGGCTGTAAATAAATAATAAATATACGAAAATTTTCTTAGGTATTTATTACAATTTTTTAATAATATATTAATTAATAAAAACGATTTTTCTAATGTTGATAATTAAATCTGGCTAGTTTATAATTGAAGGGGTTATGTTACAAATAGTAAATTAGAAAAAAAAATTCATTTTTTTTTTGTTGGAGCTTGTTATGTTTTGAAGTGTAGATAACCCTTTCTACATCTAGATATCTCAGTTATTAATTGGATTTTGAGGTTAGAATACCTCACACTAGCTGGATTGGCACCTACTCCCTTCATCCACACTCAAGTTTTAAAAAAACGTTACATAGGCGCTTCAAATAATGTTACATAACAAAAAAAAATAAACTTACCGCTTTAATTGTCTTTTCTAAAACATTTATTAAAAAAATAAATAAATAAGATTGGTTTTTTTGTTTTTGTAATAATTTAAGTTGTACTAAAAGTATCATCATGAACTCATAACTGAATTTTCGACATATTTTTTTTTTATAATTTGAATGCAAACTTCTAGTAAATGATTTGGAACTTAAAAATTGGGAGAAATCAATTTCAAATTTATTTAGAAGATACCCACCAACATTTAAGCCACAGAGATATAATCCACAAGAAGTTTTCATTCGAATTGTGACAAAAAATACATTATTACAAAAATGTCAAAATGTTAATATAAGAGGACATTTATACAACACAGTAAGAATTAGGAAATAAATTCCATTCGGAAGATAAGTAGGAGGATTTACGTCATGAAACCAAAGCAAAAAAAAAACAATATTTACATGCTTTCATATAACCAGTTTCTACTACAAACCTAACAGTATTACGCAATGATGTAAAAGAACAACAACCTACAGAATATGACTTTCAAAACTAAAATATCAGCTGAATTATTTTTTAAGGATATGCTGCATAGAAAAAGGTGCAGACGAGATTCATTCAAACTTATTAAGAATACATTAAAAATTGAGTCAGTGAATTATACAAATGTTATGAAGTTACATTATACATACATATCGTATGAAAATACAAGCAAAACACGGATATGTGCAATTATTGATTGAGTTTTGCTCACTTAAATAATATTTTTAGCGAATCATATATTTTTCTAGGTGGACGAGAGAATCTTGTTTCAAACCGGAAACACTACAAGGTTATTCTTAATGATTCACAAACGCCTGTAATTTAAAGCATTTTATTCAAATAATCACAATTTTGAAGGCAAAATGAATACTCTGGTATGCAATAGTACAAGCATAATATAAAAAACCACCTGACCCCAATATAACTTCTGCTTTTACTCAACACATAATACACAAATCAAGCAAAATATACAAATCGCAAATAATAGATGAATTATTTACTAACACACCACAATATCAGATATTCATAAATAAGAAGGAACAAAAGAAAATTATAAATAATGAATGAATTTACAAGAAAAGATGAGAATGGAAAATATGACGAGATGAGCATTCAAAAAGTCGGTATTTAAGTAAAAAATTAAGAGTGATAATTTTATTTTTTAAATGTTTTTTTCGAATTCTATATTTATATGCCCAGCGTATTTATAATATCTGCATAATGTAAATTTAAGTTTTTTGTATCTGTTTTATAGTTTACAGTATTTTTAGTTATATGAATTACTTCTGAGATCCTTCTGTTTTTTGGATTAGTCTGTTTTTACGTCTATTATTGTAGAGATTTGAAGTTAAATTTATGGTTTAACGTTATACTGTGGTTAGCCAATGTGAATTTTAAATTAGCTATCTCTTTAGCACAAAATAAATCTAAATTATATTTTTTAAATTAAAAAAAATACAAGGAAAAATATCTTCACATATTTTCTTCAAAATCCAACAATTGGATAATTTATTTTCTAATCAATTCTTGGTCAATAACAAAATGACTCATTATTTTACTGTACTTAATATTAAAATAATTGACTTAGTAATAAAACAAACTTATTGGGCTATAAACAAGATTAACAAAAAAAAAATCAAAAAAATATTAAGTAGTGCACAACCTTTTTTACAGTAATTTAAATACAGAATTTAGGATCCAGATAGGTAAATTTATTGATAAATACAATGAGAAAATTATATTAATGAACAAAAACAAGTTAAATCGCATAATAAAAAAACCCAAGATAAACAACACAATCTGGGATAATAACTACAGTAACAGTTTAAAATCTTTAAAGGAAAATAATTTTGAAGAAATTTACACATTAAACAAAACTGATTATGGTAATTGGACAATAATAAATCTCTAGAGAAATATAAAAATTTGCATAAAATTAAGAACAGAGTAGTTAAAACAAAACTAGAAATTCCCGAGAATATAATGAATTTAAGGCCATTAGGTGAAAATTTTAATTTTAATTTGGAGAAAAAAGACAGATAAATGACCTAGAAAATATGTTTGACAATATTCAGACATCTTAATGTAACAAGAAATAAAATATGTTCTATAATAAGCAATTACATACCAAATAACAATAACAATAAAAAATATATTTTGAACATAACCATTAATAGAGATTGGCAAAATTAGGTATATATATATATTATAAGATTTTATCTATAATATATAGAAAAGAATGTTGATTATATTAAATTAATTTTTACAATTGTAGGATATAAGTATATGAATATGGGGCAAACCCGAAACGTCGTGCAAAATATAAAAATATCCCGTTAGTTGGTTATATATAGTTGGTTATTTCCTTATTTTTAGCTCTGTGATTTTAATTGTTCGAAATAACCGATTTCCGTTATAGTTTTATTTTTTTATTTTTCAAGAACATGATTTTCAATTAGGAGAAAAATATTTTAAACAAATGGCATTCCAGGTTTTATTATTATTCATTTATTTATTCTTTTTTTTTTGTTCAACAAAAAAGTAACTATTAAGTGATTAAGTGACCTCACTGATGCAAACAGGAGAAAATTGTTTTGTGGCAGTTATATTTGGCCGCTCCTAGTTTTTTTGGGTCGCTAAACACAAATCCAAGGTTTGTTGTCAGATATGTTACATACAGGTAACCTTGTTGTTTTATTATAAAAAAAAATAAAAAAAAAAAAACTTAAAAATTTGGTACTTATTTTTGTTTTTTCACCTACATTTCGTATATTACCTTTATTTCCTTATAAAATTATACTAAACTAAATTTTCAATTTTAGACATTTTATGTCTGTAAAGTTTTTTCTTAGACACAAGAGATCGCTTAAGTGAAAACCGGAAAACTTCATAATTGTGTTTGGTTTCTTTTTCGCAAAAATAAAAACAAAACAATGTTCTTGGAGAAAAGGGCGGGGGTTGGAGGTCAAAAATTAATTAAAAACTACAAAAAAATGTTCCTCTAATTGTCTTCTTATAGGACTTATTCTAGTTTGACTGAATTAGGGCGTTTTTAGGGGGAAAAAAACATTTAAGTTTTATTCTCAACGAATCCGAATTTCAGGTTTCTCATCTCATAATGAAAAACCAACATACCACTGCTTTGCTAGAATAGAGGTCATCTGAAAAAAAAAAGTTTTGAATTTATTTTGAAATAGACGTTTTCCAAATATATTAGACAGCGGTTTCTTTATTTCTCTCTACTCCCAAAGGTAATATGTTTGTCAAAAAGTAACCATAGTCTACGGTACAATCTGTAGAACACGTCAAAGACAAAATAATATTTATTAATTTTTTTGTCAGATGTAGCACCACCCAAGCAAAGCAGCGATATGAACTAACTAATTTTCTTCATGCCATATATCCACCACTATTTTAGAAATCTACTGGCAGCTTCTAACACCACTGAAGACACTGGATCACTGGCTGACAATGTAAATGAGGTTAATGAATGAAGACGTAGTAAATAACTTGTGTGCCAAAGCAATATCACAATATTGTAATTTCTTAAAAAAAAAAAAAATATGCAAGTAACAGCTATTTTTATGTAATCTGTAACATCTGAAAGAAAAGTGATGTATCTCAGGGATACACCAATTTCTTATCTAGAATATGTCCTTAAATATACTCGTTAGGAAAAGTGATATATCTCAATCAAACCTTAAAAAGATATTTATATCTTATAAAATATATTGTTTTTAATGATACTTCATAAAAAGTTGTTATGACGCAGTTTTTACTAGATACAGTAAATTTTGTATACAGTACTAGGGGTATTCATGATGTTGTGTTAAATGTTTCACCATGTTAAATGTTATAACTATAAGATTGTGAGCAGCCCTATTTGAAGTCATGTTAAACGTTAAATGCATAACAGCCCCTAGCGGATTTTCTCAGCAACTTGTTGTATAAGCCTTTATGTTTATAACCTTCCATCCAGACCCTCATGTTATTGTTTACTTCAGTTTTGATTTAAGTAATTAATTACAATATGCCTAGAGTGAGTGAAAAGTGGAATTTGTGTGAAAGTTTAGCTAATGAAATGAAATGAAAAAATAACTTTATTCTGGGACATATGTCCCCTAAGAATAATTACATGGTTCATATCGTGAGATTTTTATCTGGCGAACGTTTACAAATTTTCAGATAGTAGAATGAAATTACATTGTTTTTTTTTACTGTTTTTTTGATTCTCAAATGTATCATTAAAATTATCCATTCTGGTTTAATAACAGAGAAATGAATACCACAAACACACGAAAGAACTGAGCTGTCACAACAACAAAAATGGCGGCGATCTCAACTGGTCTATTGTGTGACGTCATTCTCCATTTAACAGACCAAGTAACAGACTCTCAGCCATGTTAAATGTTATTTCGTTTTACCACGGTAAAAGAAGGCAATTTTTTTCGATTTAATATGAGTTTTCCCATTTAACACGCTTTAACATGTTAAACCAAAGATCATGAATACCCCTACTATAGCTATAAGATCTTTTTTCTCAAAAATGACCTTTCTTAAATTGACTAACACCATTACGTTTCAGCACCATAATAAATAAATTCCTGACCGTTAAGTGTACTGTTAATAATAACTAATAATATTATCGCAGATGGGAGGAAACTATATTACATGTATAATAGAGCCAAAGAGTGAATTAGTCTAAACACAAACATGCAATTAACTTTTTCTAACAATTAAAAAAAAAACAGGCTGAATAAGCAATGCCAAAATTAAAAACTATTATTGAAGTTAGATGAATTATGGGTGCAAGTTATGACAAATTAGGAGAGAAAACAAAATTAGAAACTGAAAAGAAGAATCACTGAGACTAAAACTAATGTGTATTCCAAATAAACAAGTCACCTGGTAGAATCCCTAGCTGTGGTGAATAAATAAAACACAAACCACTATTGATACACAAGTGAATGCAGCCTTGCCAAGGTTAAGGCGTCGTCTGTCTTCGCAATTCGTCGGCTACTTCCGTACACCAATTTCATTCTCACTACGCTTCTCAATACTATCCCTTTTCTAATAATTTCTAAACAGATTCCATAATAATAATTCATTATTATGTCTCGTTAACTACAAAACGTTTTTAACTGAGATCCTTGTGTCTGTTTTTGTCTTCCCTTTATTAACGAATCCGTCCTTACATCAAACAGTTGATAGTAAATACAATCGAAAATGTTTGGTCAGAATACTTTTAAAAAAAGGAAACTCAGAACTAACAGATAATAAACTAATAGAATAAGTAAAAAAATGCCAACATATTAATTAGTGTATTTATCATAGCACAAACTTGGCCTCTATGAATATTAAAAATATATATATGATTTAGAACAAAAGACGCTCCAGTACACAAAATATGTATTTATTTATTTTTTAAAAATAAAATATAAAGTATGAGCCAACTGTATCTAGAATAAAATTAAGTTTCTGGAATGTCAATGTCCAATTTAGCAAGAAACGACAAAAGTATTTCATATATAAATGTTAAGTTAATATCACATATAAAGTGTGGAGATGCGAGGAGAGATAAATCCGAATTAGAAAAGTTTTGAGGATAATAAAAAATATTTTAGTCAGCGATTTATTCTTTTCTGAAACTCATGCTTAAGCCTTCAAAACGTACTAAATTCAGCCAAGTTTTACGTTCAAAATTTTATTTCAGCTTTATAAGGGGATGAATCCCTGTATTTTATATTCTGAGCCAGTGAGAACCTTTCTGCCATACATACATTTATTTGTATATTAGTTTTTATTTAAAATGGATAACGCATATTTCTTGCCACTTACACTTACTCCAATCCTCAAAAGAATTTTCTCTCAGAAACGTTCAGAAAGTTTGTGCTAAATGCAATAAAATTTGCATCAACGCCTAACAGATCAGCACAATTTCGAGTTTTATCTCCGCAATCAAAAATTGTCAAATACGAGCTACCTATTCACAGTGTAAAAGACCCCGACCCTTGTATCATCACTAAACAATTATAAGCCAGTAATCCTACCATAGCCTTCGCATAATATGAAATCGATTCTAATATAGATGACAGCAATTTCTCGAACTGTGCTGTTTACAATGAGTATATTACGAAATAAAAAAAATCTATCCATTCTGTTAATCTTTTTATCTGTACTGAAGTAACTTGAATTAAAACTTTTTCAACATTATTGTTTACTTGACCAACCGAATCATCATTCAATCAAACACAAGGTATTTAATGGTTGGACCTTCTTCATAGATTGTATTTCCCCCCAGGTATCTAAAACAATTTTATTTTACAAACCATCAATTTTTTAAAATGATCATAGAACACTGGGAGTTATGGGTTATCTAAACTCACGGACTATTTTCCGAATACAGTTGCTCTCCTGCTTCAACACAATGAACTATCACCGCACAACCTGTAAATTGAACAGTGTAGAGAGTATGAGATAATCTATAACCAATTCTTTTGTGACTTTTGGATCGCATAGTTCCGTAAAGAGCAGCTATACTCAAATCAAAAAGTGAGAGAAAGTGGCCCAACGACTGCCACTCCTATTAGGGCACGGATAGAGATAGTTTTGTTGACCCCGAAATTAACTGTTATAATATTATTAACACGTGGATTTCTATTTCGTTCCTCAAGTCCGCTGACATCCTTGGCTTCCAAAGATCTTAAAATAAGATAATGTTTTAACAAAACTCGAGTTGTTTAATAAAACTGCCAAATTGAATACAATAAAAATTCCTTGAATCATTTTTATTATACATGAATAAAATAATTGAGTAGAAAAAACTGTAAGAAAACAAACAAAAACACCTTTAGTTTAAAGGCTCATTATAAAAAAAAATTAGGTAGAGTAATTAGGTAAGTACAGAGTAAGTCTGGCCTATGTGCATTGAACTAATACATTCAGAATTAAAAGATAAGACAGTAAATACATTATTTACATTGAGTCTGTTCTACCGGATTCAATTCATCCCAACACATAGGTAGGTTTTTGTGCCTTATAAAATCTTCAATTTTTAAACCAGGCATTGTTTCGTCATTAATAAACATCATTTTTTAATTCTGGTCAAGGATAATGGTTCTTTCGAATGAAGAAGTATTATTTAAGAAGCGCTCCATTAATCCTGAGACAATCAGCTACATATCTTACTATCACTTCTTTGCTACTCACTACAACGGCAGTGGCCAACGAAGGACCACAACTATATTTAAAGATCGATTAACACCGCTATCAGAATTGAGAGATGGCCAATTAACTGTGTATGAGGTTCGGAAAAGCCTTCAAATGGCGCAAAATAACCAACTTAGGTTGGACCAGTGGTGGATCCAGGAATATTCTGATAGTGAAATGACCTTTGTACCTGGTGAATTTCAAAAAACGAAGTCGAAAATTTCGATCTAAATAAATATAGTTTAAATAACTTCAATTATGAAACAGATTTCTTTTCCAATTAAATATGTAACAATAAAAGTTCCTTTTGTATTTATATGAAATAGGAACAGGCTTCCAGGAAAAAAAAACCGAATTGTTTCATTTTTCAGGAATGGAGGCACTTTTTTCTGGCTGTTTTTTTTTCTTTTTTATGTGACTCCCTGGTCATATCTGGCATACGGGGGAATTATTTAGAGGGAACCAATCCATTTAACGATGGTGGGGGGAGTCAAGTTATCATTCCATGGGACCGCCACAGAAATGAAAAAAGTCGGACCCCCCAGACCAATTGAGAACCGAGGGCGCCGCAGTTCCCAGACTGGAAAGACCTCAACCACCTAAGCTAAGGACGACTCGTCCTAGCTTGTTCCGCTAGTGGGTCGGACACCGCTCGGCGGTGACTGAAAGACCATGGCACACAGCGGCAGGTTCACAACCCCAGGAGAGCCGATTTATTCATACGCAGGTTTCTCGTTTGTCTGTAACCCCAGAACGGCCCAGGAGTACTATAGGCGAGTACCTTTCCTGACAATCATAAATGGTTTGCGAAGAAATAAATTTCCAAGCTGTTCAGTCCGTACTGATTAGCGTTTACCGTTTTTAGCTTTATTGAGGAACTATTCCTAGAGGCTGGTATAACATTCGCTTCATTTTTTTGAACAGTTCATTTCGAAGAAGGATAACTCAAGCCCATATAGCGCAAGTGTTGACTATGCAATCTAGTAGCACGTAAAAATTACATTTTTGGACTGCCTCGTACGATCTCCCTGTTTGAATCCGATGGAGCATTTCAGGGATAACTTAGATAGACCCATTTTAGAGTGGAGCTGCGTGAATAGCGGTGACAGCAAAATAAAATAAATTAAAAAAAGTGAAGGGGAGGGGCCAATTGATATTTCCTTAGCAAAACTCTGATAAAAGCAATTTTAAGTGGGGAACACAGCTTCTTTTCAAGCAGTCGTTTTAAGTCATTTGTTGGTTATAAAATAGGTTAATATACCGTACTTTATAACGAATCAGTTCTAAAGAATAGAAAGAATAGTAAAATGAAACTATTTTTACTCTATTTGTCTCTTTAACGTAAATATAATTAAATATTTTTCAACATTTTCTTCACAGAAAATGAAACTTTGGTCATTTTAACGGTATTTGTGTGTACAATATTATCATGCCCATTTATTTTTAGTTTAAAAAAATAATAAAAATTATTTTGAACTGTAGAAACATATTCAGTGCAGTTGTGATTACTACAAAAACTTGAAGTAATGCTTTAGCTATTAAGGGAGTAGATTATTTTCATTCATCGTAAAACGCGTTTCTTCATTTCACAATTAATACATTTGATAATAATAATAATAATAAATAATCCCTCATCGAAGTTATCAGAAAATGGATTAATTATTTATTATTAACGTTAATTGGAAAAAAATTTTGTTTTATACAAAAACTTGGGTCAAATATTAAAAAATATTCAATAACCCAATTAATATGTAAATGATAAGCAAAAGGAATATCACTTACGCAAAATATACTTATTGATTTGTAGATTTATTGAATCATTCTGATAATAAAATTCATTAAAAAAAAAATCAATAAAAATCCTTCCTTCAGTAATAACTAGGGACTTAAATAAAATAATAATTTTTAATTGACCCTAACAATGTTATAACTTGTATTTTTTGTCTACTTTGTCCCATTTTTCACTCGTTGCATATTTTGTTACTATCACCCATGATTAATATTGCCGATCCCCATTACCATTGTCTATAAATATATGATAGAATGTAATAGTACAAGAGCCTGGAAGTAAAAAAGGCAGTCATCTCACCCCAATTTTTACATCTCACACCTTAAAAAAACATTAATTTTTCATTCGGAGCTCTATATCTTAAAAAATACCAACAACACTAGAAAATCTAAAAAAACATTATTTAAAGTAGAGAAAATTTGCTTAAATGTGAGCCATAATAGAGCCATTTACATCCAATAGTTCTCCAGATATAACCTTTTAAAAAGCAACATTTCATAAAAATGTACTGAAATATCAGTAGTTAGAGAATCTATTTTGAGAAATCTATATCTCAATAACCATTCGATGTACAAATGTCTATTAACACTCAAATCTTTTGGTACGTTCCATACAACATTTTTATGAAATGTTGCTTTTTAAAAAGCTATATCTCGAGAACTATTGAACGTAAATAGCTCTATTAGGGCTTACATTCTAGCAAATTTACTCTACTTTAAATGATGCTCTCTTAGATTTTCTATTGTTGTTGGTAGTTCTAAAGATAAAGAGCTGCGAATAAAAAATTAATTATTTTTAACTGAATGGAATATGGTCCGGGTGCGGTCAAAAAAACTCAAATAGTAAATAATTATACTATTTTTATTGAGCCAACGTTTTTTTGACCGCACCCGGACCATATTCCATTCATCTATACACACGGTCAATCATCAATAATCTTCCAATTATTTTTAACGTTTTGAAACATCCGCCATTTTTATTTCCCCTACCTATACTTGGCAGAGTCATCAATTTTGACTAGTAATTATACATAGTTTTCAATCAAGTAATCAAAAATTGGGGTGAAATAACTGCATTTTTTCTCCTCTTGGGATCTTATAAGCTACTATTAATGATACACGATAATATAACACGTATGCTACAGATATACTTTTGAACTTCTAAATTATTAATTAATTATGTAGGATTTTTATATTTTAAAGTAAAAAATTAGAAATTAAAAAAAATACTAATAAAGTTGATGTTCAGTTAAGTGTTTTCAAGCAAGCGTGACCAGTTATTGTGCACGAAACATTGTCTGGCAACCTTGGTAACGCGACAGCCCAGTCATACCGCACGTTGACAAAGGCTATTATTATAAATAATACTCATAAACTATTGTTATTAACAATCACTAACGGGCACTGTTAAGAATTATATTTTTATTTCATGAGGCTGACATGGATAGCAATAAATGTTGTTCTGGTTAGATCTAACTAGCAGCTTTGAGATCACTGTTTCCTTGACCAACTCATATTTTGTCACTACTTAAAGGGCCAACTAACAAGAAGTAGACATTAGGCCCAAGTTGTCTTCCACCGAATCCTAATCTTTGTCATACAACTTTATATTTAACACATATTGGGTTAATTCCCACGCAACCAAAATATCATCCCTCCTTGTGGACTTTCTTCTTAATTTGAATAGACTTCATTGGTTACCCCCACTTTTACCCAAGGAATCTACAAAACTATTGGACATAAGCCCCAATCTTCCACTTCTTATAGATATCCAACTAGACAGATTCTCTCAAGGTCCCCACTACTTACCTCGATAAATTGTACAAATACCCCTCCCCTCTCTTCCAGCTACCAATCCCCATCCCTTCACCTTTTATATGTAGCCCCATGCATCAGAAGAGTCATTATTCCTTCAATAAGCTTTAGTCAAAAGACATGAAGTAACTTAGCCTTAAGGAAAGTTACTCCAAGTTTGTAAGAAGTATGTTTCAATGTTGATGTAGGATTCTATTTTACAATAAAAGTAAATGTTAGGGGTATTCATGATCTTTAGTTTAACATGTTAGAGCGTGTTAAATGGAGAAATAATTCCTTCTTATAGCATGTTAAAACGATATAGCATATCATCAAACATATATCAAATATGTTTGATAGTCTGTTACTAAGTCTGCTAAATGGAGAATGATATGCAACAGACCAGCTGAACTCGTCATCGTTTTGTTAGTAGTCGTGTTAGGTTATTTGCCAGTCGTTTATGTTTCGATTGTGTTAGTATTGTTTTCGATGTTTTTATAACTAATAACGTAATATATAACAATAATAATAATGTAATGACAGTTGTCAATTAGCTCATCTTGATTTTGTTTCTCAGCAGTTAGAAGATCAAGAAGGCACTCATTGGCCAAACTTTTACACAACTTCCACTTCAGGCATTTTGTAATAAATTACTTTAATCAAAATTTAGAAGTAAACAATAAGTTGCTCAGAAAATCCGCAAGGAGCTCTTGTGCATTTAACATTTAACATGATGTTAAATAGGGTTGCTCACAAACCTATTTATAACATTTAACACATCATGAATACCCCTATTAAAGACTTTACTGTTGTTTGAGTCTGGTTATTCGCATACATGAAAAACACTACGTTTAGCCAGAATTATTTTTTAGCTGTTTTGTCTTTTCACGCACCAAACCTGCACAAAAATGGCTCCTAGCAGTATCCTTAAAGAAAATTGAGTTAATCCTTATCCAAGACACTTCCAATAAAAATTAAACAATTTTGCGTTAAAATTATTTTTAGTAAATAAAAAAAACCAAAAAGGATAGGCGATGATGTGTCCACCAATAGAGTAGGAATGGGTATTCGCGCGTGTATTTTTAACTGAGAAATGATGACAGGGGCGGTAACAACATGGAAGTGCTATGACCAAAATTTAAAGCAGTTTTAATATTATTTTTCAATAATTAAATCATACTAAAATGTTAACAAACCTTAGATGGGAGGATCAGACCGGTGTGGTAAATTCGGTCGGTTGTCGAATTGTATGTGGAGAGCGATGGGTAGTATTGACATCGAAACTTTAGTTTCGCTCTGCATTATTTATTAAAATTACAACCCGACTAGAGATTTACAATTTATCGACCATTGGTTCAAACGTTCTCTCACACATGAGAAAACAAACTACCGAACTCAACAACTCGAGGACCCATTTATTAGTGGCCACCTCAAAGAGCTTGCGTCAGTTCTAGTGCAGCTATTCTAAAATTATTCATGATGTGTAAAATGTAAAATGTTAGACCATGTTAAATGTTATAAGTATAGGATTGGGAGCAGCCCTATTTTAAGTCAAGTTAAATTCAGAAGAGCCCCTAGCGGATTTTTTGACCAACTTGTTTTATAACCTCTCCTTCCACAACTTCATGTTATTATTTACTTTAAAGTTTTTATCAAAGTATTTTTTTACAACATGCCTAAAGTAAGTGAAAACTGAAAGTTGTTTAAAAGGTTTAAAACTGAGTGCCCTGTTGATCTTCTGACTTATGAGAAAGAGAATCAAGATGAACTAATTGACAACTGTCATTACATTATTATTATCATTCACTGCTTTATTAATTTTAAAAACATCCAAAGCAATAGTAACACAAACTACGAGCAAGTAACCTAACACGACAAAAACAAAACGGTGACGGGCTCAGCTGGTCTGTTGCGTGACGTCATTCTCCATTCAGTAGACCTAGTAACAGACTCTCAACCATGTAATATGTTATATCGTTTTAGCATGCTGAAAGAAGGAAATGTTTCTCCATTTAACATAAGGGTTTCCATTTAACACGTTTTAACATGTTAAACTAAAGATCATGAATACAACTTCTGTAACTCCCTGCAGAGATCTCGAGCCTTCTCTGACACCATTCTTCCATTGAAGCTTCGACCGGTCTCCAGTCTGCCCACATCAGTGTTTTTATGGTGTCACATTAGGGCGGTCCTTCAAAACTAATATTAAATATTTATCTGGGGCACTCACTTATTTCGTTTTATATTTCCGATTCCTTCTATAAAAATTTCAGGTTTTAAAAAAATCCTTTAGGTATCGTACCTACTCAAGTTTGAAATTTAAAAATAATTGATAATTTTTTTTATATTTATATAAAATTCAATTATATTGGTACCCCAAAAGTTAGTAATTTATCGATTCAATAACTAAATTGGGTTAGTACATTATTTATCTCATTAATTTATTGCTATTTTAAGATTAACGTACCATAATAGATAAAAGCACCAAATTTAATAGGAAGGAATTTAAAATTGTATTTATAAATACTAACATAGAAACCCCCGAAGTTTTTTTAATTCGGCGTTGTCATAGATTTAATTACGTAGTCGAATATAAAGTTGTGTGTGATGTTTGGTTTTAATCTTTCCTGAATTCTCTCTAGAACAATATAGGGCTCTTTTATACGCTTTCATAAGTTTCATAACTAGAATGGCAATGGTAATATAAAAGGCACACTTTATTTATGAATTCATTTTTTGGGCGTTATCTCAGCAGTGTTATTACCGTTAGGTGAATGCCTTGTTTACTAGTGGAGGTAATGAATGTTAATTAACTAGTTGTTATTAGACTTGTGTGCAATTTTATCTTATCTTGTATTTATCTGGCTCAAAAAAGTATTTTAACTGCTGTTGTTACATCAATTTCACTTGTATTACCAACACTACCGAATAATGTTTTAAAGATAATATTGCGATGTTTTAGTTTTCTAATTTTTCTAGGTGATTCAATTATCCCCTTTAATGCCTTAAAATTCAAAACTTTTTATTTATTTAAATATATTTTTTAAAACAGCAAACTAACTTCACGTTTTCTTCTAAGCTTTTGTCTCAAGATTGGCTTTTACGGATTATAAAAAATAAAACCAATATTAGGTCATTAGGTTAATGTCATTTGATTTTGGCGATTTATTCAGTGAATATCATTCTTGATTCTTTGTTTTTTATTATAAATTAATGTTTAACATACCTATTATGTTAGTAAATACTTCTTTATTTTTATTTTTCAGGAAGATCCTTTCGAAAAATAATTGATAAGTTATAATTTTCCTGAAAGAGAGAACCTTTAATTAATTTTTTAATAAAGTTAGTAGAAATGTACTTAGCACCACTGTGAAGTAAGCGATCGACTTAATTTGATCCTCTGATTATTGAAAGAGCTTATCTTTTAGAATATAACAGAAATTGGAACTAATTTTTTTTTTCGATTCTCCTCGGTTTTATATTTTTCGTAATTTGACGTAAGAAATGAGCAGTGATATTTTTATTCTAACTAAATGCTAAAAACTAATTTTTTGAATGGCCCACAATAATACAGTTTCAATTTTTTTTTAGATTAGGTAAAAAAGAAAACAAATGTATTCGTATTTTATATTTTTTTAGAAACAACTGTATCAGTTTCAGGAATTACGATTTGGCTTTGAATATATGAACTAACTCCCTTGGATTAACTTTTTTTAATCCTGCTCAATGTTTCCAATACAAAAAGTTACTGCAATGTTTTGATAATTTAATCTGCTGGATTTGGTTCAACCCAACATTCGATGTTTCTGATTAGGTATCTACTGATCTTCTTCAAATTTAGGCAGGCAATAAGCCACTACCCTGTTTTAGTTCTTTCAAGAATTGAAAGGTAATCGGGAATCGTTCAGAAATCGTGCTGAAGATGAGTTTGATCGTAAACAAAATGAAAGAAGAAACTATAAAACTAAATACAAAGAAACTATAGAAGAAAGACAAAGAAACTATAGAACTAAGTACGACCACGTTAATAAATTCTAGTAAGGAACTAGGTCTTGAAATAAATATGGATAAAACAAAATTCAACCTGTTAGCAGTAGAAACGAGAGTTATTCCGGTGATATAGATATAGGAGGAAATACGTTTGAATAGGTAGATAGGTTTAAGTATTTAGGTTCTACGGTAACTAGAAATTTATGAGGAAATAAAAGCTAGGTCCAAGGTGGGAAATGCTTGTTATCTCTCTCTCTCTCTCTCTCT